>NC_045755.1:8226122-8236486 GCF_008692095.1 Etheostoma spectabile | reverse complement strand
CACACACACACAGGGCAGTTTGTTTCCTCCGTCCAAACCCAGTCACCACAGATCCCTCTCACACGTAGTAAAACACAGACGGTCGTGCTTTTAACTTGTCTGGCATGGAAAATGGATACAGAAGAGATAACTTACCGCCTGTTTTGTGTTTGCAGGCATCGATGTCATTTCCTGGATCAACTAAATTATGTGAGATTACTTTGAACAAATTTTGGATGACTCTGCCATTATAAATCACACACAACAGACAATATTTTCCACATGTGGGAAGACGTATTAGCCTGATCAGCATGTCTGAACATCTGACAATGTGATCAGTCATTACCAAAACTAGTTTCTGATCTTAAAGACTAAGGCAGGTGACTCAAATCCCGTAAAAAAAAGCCTCAATACTTTCTTTGTTCTACAGCTTGTCTGAGGCCCACTTGTTTCTACTGAAGATGAACTTATCTTTATCTTTTATATCTTTAAAAACCTGTATTTATTACAGTTTCTTTCATTTTTAAAACAGGTTGTATTACTTCCTAAAACAGCTAGACAGTGTAGTCACTGTATTTGACCAATGTTACCAAAACAGGAGTAAATAGTGCATTTCAGCTGTGGGTTTGAGGTGCTTGTGAGCATTTACGGCAGCAGAATGGTGGATGTGGTAATGACTCCAAAATAGCTACAGTCTCTATTTTTGTAATCAAGGAACATGTTGCCCAGTACAACAGTGTGGCTCATACATGTGTATTTATTTTAAAACTGAATAGTTCCTGTCACTAACTTTGACGTACATCAACACCCAAATTCCACAAACCAGTAAAATACACACACACACACACACACACACACACACACACACACACACACACACACAAACACACACACAAAACACACACACACACACCCACACCACACACACACACACACACACACACACACACACACACACACACACAAGCTGGGGGATGTTCCTGCAGAGGTCACGTAAAGCAACACCAAAGATCAAAGACTCTTTGACTCACTGCTGCGTGTGTGTGTGTGGTGTGTGTGTGTGTGTGTGTGTGTGTGT
Organism: Etheostoma spectabile; assembly: GCF_008692095.1. Taxonomy (NCBI): domain Eukaryota; kingdom Metazoa; phylum Chordata; class Actinopteri; order Perciformes; family Percidae; genus Etheostoma; species Etheostoma spectabile. The sequence goes on along the minus strand of NC_045755.1, from coordinate 8,235,429 downwards.
GTGTGTGTGTGTGTGTGGTGTGTGTGTGTGTGTTGGGTGTGTGTGTGGTGTATGTGTCTGATGGTGGACAAGACGTCTGTGTTGCCCACTGCAGTAAACCACTTGTCTGAACGGACAAGTGTCTACAAGAGTTAAAACAGTTGGGGAGCAGAAAGAGAAGGGACCCTCAACATAATTCTTTTTTTTTTTTTTACCTTTCTTGTTATTGTGTTTGCCTAATCTGCATCCAGCTGCCATCATAAGAGCAGATACTGAAAAGATGACACTGTCTACGTCAACTGAAAGCCTAGGTGTGATTTCCTTTGTTAATTAATTCCATGCTTGCCAATCCCATAAACTCTGGCTTTCTAACACATACCATGCACATGTGTATCACAGTGTGTTGCAGAAAGGAGAGCCGTGGATGCTGGAGGAGGAGGAAGAGGAGGAGGAGTGGGAGGAAGTATAAGAGTATTATTTTCCTCCGCCTCTACTCTGGTTTTAATTGCAAGGTGCAAAAGTGAAATGGCTGTGGTACATGATAGTGTTAGAGGAAACAGGGGTGTCAATGGGTGAGGGAGGTGGCGGTGGGGTGGAGAGGGGATGATGGGCAGACGGCAGAGTAGTGTTGAGAGATGAGATGTGTGTGTGTGTGTGTGTGTGTGTGTGTGTGTGTGTGTGTGTGTGTGTGTGTGTGGGTGACAGACAGGAGAGCAAGTCCCCAAGGTGCTCTCCGAGGAGCAACAGATAAAGATTCTCTGGGGAAATTTCTCTCATTAGTCCTCAGACACAGTTCAGTAATTCAGCCGTGTCAGGTTACTGTTTGTCACGAGACAAAAAAAAAAGGTAAATAAATTAGTTTGAAAAATAATTTGAAAAGCACCTCTCCGCTTCGTGTATTTGGATATGTCACCTCAAAGCTCCGTCTGATTTCAAACTCCCATCCAACTGCCATCAATTGTATTCAGCGCTTCCATGGAAGGCCATGATGAGCAGAAGCAAACTGTGCGAGATACTTATCACCCCACTCCCCTGATAAGTCAACCTTTAATGATTAAATGAGGTTACTCTCTCGCAGTGGAGTATTTCAAACCTGATGGCAGCAGTATCATTTGCCACCAAAGTAGGCTACGGGAAGATAAATATGCTATCTGTCGGCACACTGCGGTGTTTACCGGTTCAGTAGAATGAGTGCAATCAAGGGGCTGAATTCAAAGTGAGAAGATACAAAGGAAGAACTATGATGTTGACACCAGAGATATAGCCGGAGTAAGAAAACACCATGGTCCAACTGGGTAACATATTAATCTTGCCACCAACACAGCCTGAAGTTATCTCCTCTTTACAAGAGCTTCTGCAGGAACAAAAGAAGCTCTTCCTCAAACAGCGTTGCAAGTTTTGGACATTTTTATTACACTGTTAGCGGCATCAATTTTGAGCAACAAAAGGAGCCCCCGCTTGTGTGTCACCTCTGAGACAAAGCCAAACCAAGACAAATGAATTCCTCGGGCATGTGATTGTTTAAAACGTGGGGGGAGAAGGGATCTATTCTTTCACACATCTTCTTGACACAACAGCACGGATACAACGAATGTGCCCTTTCGGAGACAGAGACACCGGGGCGAGACAGACACACAGTTGTGACAGTCGGGAAGGGCGGGGATGGTTGGGGGGCACCAAATGTATGAGGAAAACTCAATCCTCATTTCTAGTTCATTATATTTTCAGCATTGTAATCAATAACCACAGACGCCTGCCTGCTTCTTCCTCCTTCTATTTCTCTACTTCTGTCTGGGAATTAATGAATAATAGAAACATCACAAAATTCATTTCCCAGATCATAATTCTAAAACCTGTGAGGACCATTAGTCTGAAAATAGATGCTACTTGCTGTTGGCCTTTGTCACCCTCTCCTGCTTCCTGTAACTCTCTGGCCGTCTGCATTCCTAAGCAAGGAGGCCAAGGCCTTTTAACTCCATTGTCAAATGGAAATGGAAGTCTGTTTCTCTCTGTAATTGCTCCTCTGTGTCAGCATCATCTTTCCCAACGAGGAAAGAGCAAAAACGAGAGAGAGAGCATGAGAGGCCTGCCTGCCCTCTGCTATACGATCAACCTCAACGGTCTATTATACCTGACGCTCCTCATCTCGCTCATTATCCTCGTGGGTTAAAGGTCAGACTGTACCCATCCCGAGTGGTCATTTAACTCTTCTTAACACAACAAAGAATGCAGATGACATGGCTGTTGCATAAAAAGATTAGGTGCAGCACAACCCAAAGAAGTCCCTGACGGCTCACTCCTTGCATATTTTTAACAAAAAGAGAGAAATAAGCGCTTGGGTCTTGGCCCTCACCTCCGTCTGTTGGAATGAGTGGTGGTTGCCTCTCACCGTGCGCGTGGAGAATAACAGTTCAGCCTTGTGGCACCCTTGGATATATCCTGGGCCAGAACAGCTCCCACTTTATGGATGCCTTTGTATTATTAATACTATGAGAAATGAGAGGTGAGAGACAGCGGGCTGGGTTTATGGATACTATTACGCCTGGCAGCGTGGTCCGGCCATGGGAGTAGAAGGAGGCAGAGTTGCAAAATTATTTTGAAAACCACATAAACTTTACCGTCAGTGAAAACTGAATAACAGAAGGGCTGTTTTGAGCTCGGGGCCACACACCAACAACATTACAATTAACAAGGGTTCATTTTAATACATTTTATCGTTCTTATGGGATTAACATACTGCTAATATATCACATCCTTCCTTTCCAAATTCCTGTGCCAACTTTGAGTGTAATGAAACTGGAGTTGCCTGTAAATGTAATTCTTGGGGCAGGCAAAAGCACTGGTGTTCTTCAAGCATTGTGCCTCACCTCTGGACTGCAAAAACCCACAGAATAGAATTATTACACCCCAAGTAGTTGGGTTGGAGTCAGTCATGCGCTGCTGTTGGTCCTGCCTCCGTCTGTGATGGCACATTGATCAACTGTATGTCCTCAGGCGCAGCCGTGCTAGCCAAGCAGAAGCAGCAAGAGCTTATAAAACACTTTTAACCAAACTTCAGGGCAAATCGGGGCTCAGGATAATGGCATTTCAGACGAGGGGTTGTGTGTGATTTTGTGTGTGTTTGCTCAATGGTGTGTGGATGTGTGACTCTGAGTGTCTGTGCTGGACGGAAGCTGTGTCACAGCACCTCGAGGCCAATCTCAGAAACGAGCAAAGCGCTTGAAAGTGGGACAACCCCCCTGCCAAATGTACTACACAACAACTTCATTTAGAACAAAGTCAGCAGAAAGTCATCTGTGTTACAAAGACGAGTCTGGCAAGCGGACAACAAATTAATCTTCCCATTGGCTAGTACTATATGCAGACGACATTCATCAAAAGGAAAATTGGGTGATTTTGACACGCATAACAAACCCAATACAAAATACACAAAGAGTGGATATAGTGAGGCTTTAGTGTGTGTGGATTTACACACAAGAGAGCTATAAGGGAGAGACAAAGACACAACATTGTAGGAGATTATGACTTCTCCCTTCATTTGAATCTGCGCTCAAGTTGAATAACGCTATTTATAGAAGTGGCTTTGGAGCTGCTCTAAGAATTATGTAAATTCAAATAACATATTCTTTATATCAGAGGGAAAATAATGAAGGCCCTATAATGTGTTCCTTGTAACAATGAACGGTTTTGAGGAAATTTTCTCCAGACCCTGATCTTGCAGAACAATGCCTTGTTCATGGACAATTAAAACAAAGAGCAATGGGGTTCTGCTGGGACATAGCAATGAGCAAAAATGTCCTTTATGGTGCGTGCAAATTGTCCCTTTTTTACAACAGTTGAGCAGACTCGACCTTAAGGAAGAAAAAGCATGCAAATGGTCCTCTTCATCTCTCTTATTTTCTTTTCATGTAGAGCGTCTGTCTCTCTTAGGGTCTTCCCTCACTCACTCATTCTGTCTTTCCCTTCAACCTTTTACTCGCATATCTTCGCTCCTGCCTTTTTCAACTGTACATGATAGCTGATGGAATAAAACACCTTCTCCCTCTTTCATCTTCTGCCTGCTTCCACGTCTCACTTTGCACTTCTTTCTCAGTATTTACTGGCTTGTAATAAGCCATGATTCATAGCACATTTATTTGAGAGGCCATCTAGTGAAAGTTGGAAAATCGATAAGGCCTGTAACATTTAAGTTGTTTTTTTCTCCAGAATTTGTAAAAGTAACAGACAGCATTAATTCAGCATCATCCTATGAGTGCACACAGAGCATGAGGGGGCACATCCTCAATAATGTTGGATATTTTTGGTCACAAAACCACTCAATAATCAAGAGAGGATTTGTAAGATTATATGCTCTTTCAAAATTGCAGGAAAGCGTAAGCTACAGCAGCAAGACCTAATGTGTGTAGTAGTGTGCTTTCAGCATCGGTGTCTGCCTCATATAGGATGCCCCCTATGCTCAGCATGACATTTACAGTGACTAAGCTAAGCCCAAATAGCCAATAGCAACAGGTGGACAAAACCATACTTTTCAAGTCAATTACATTTTACTGATATAGCCCCAAATCAAAACTTGGTTTAAGATGGTTTTAGAGTTTAAACAACATACTACACCCACTTTCCTCCGTAGACATTTGATTTGGACAAGGGACAACCCTTTAATAGGATAGAACAAAGGAGAACCAAACAGAAGATTTGTAGTAGGTGTCTATACAGGGTAAAAAGAAGTAGCAGTAGTTAAATTTAGATACGGAGAAACAGAATGACAATATTAATAAAACAATAGATAGGTAAATGATTTTTTTATCTGAAATAGTTTCAGGTAAAATGTAAAAGGGTTTGGAGTGAAGACTGACTGAAGACACAAATGCACATTGCAGTAATCCTGCACTGTTTGTAATAAAAGAGTACTGCACCGATTTAGCATGCATTGTCAGACTCAAAATGGACAGTTGAAATAAAAAAATTAAATAAATTTTAAAAACCAGAACAGAATCTGAGCTATCGCCTTTTGTATTCCATGTATTCTTCGTCCTTATCAAAATCTCCCGCCTACATTAACCACAATGCAACTCAACAGCCAACAGTCCGGTCGGAGATTCGTATATGTTATGCTAGTAGCGGCTAATGTGGTCTCGAGCCGCTAGCCTCAAGCAGAGATGAGGAGCTGGCTACAGAGGTCTAGTAAGCTCACTTCTTTCTACCTCCACAGCCCCAAATTGTTTGTTAATTTCAAACTTTTAAGGATATTTATCAGACTTCACACAGCTCCCCCTGCAGCTGCAAAAGGCTTTATACAACTTTTTTCACATATGCAGTAGACCTGCACACAGAAGTTAATGTGTACAATCTATGCAGTTCCCCTTCAACACATAAGAGTTGGTGTTCAAATACAAATAAAATGTTTATTAGGTGAAAAAGTGATATGAGCATCCTAATTGTTCTTTTTTTTGTTTACATTTGAAGTAGCTTTCTATAGCAGTTATGCGTGTGTTAGACTAAACACAACTATCTCAAAGTTTTGGTGAAAGGTCATTGTTTAATCACCCTGTCTTTGACTGTTGGGTGCTCTACCTGATCTTTTAATATACAGTATGTTTACAGCAGCGTTTTATGACCATAACTGCATAAATTGAAGCTGTGTAAATTGCTAAATTATAGTTATTTTTTTGACATATAACTGCGCCCGCAATAAAAAAAAAAAAATACAACAGTCTTGACATTTTTCATCTCTTCTCCTGAACTGAACATTTATGGAACAATTTATGTGTTGAACTAATTAAAAACCTCTGTTGAAAACTACAATACAGTAATGCATTAATCTTCTATATGCTTCCATAGTATGTCCGCACACTTCATTTACAGTAAGTAATCATGATCAGCATTCATTATACCCACACACAATAGATACTAATTACAAATGGTCTAATGAGAACACTTTTTGACATTTAAGATAAGGCAAATAGTAAAGACAGGATGTGTGCCCCAAGTTTTGTTTTTTTTATGAGTGTGAACTCTGTGCAAGCCTGATGACTGTTTGTGCATCTGTGCATGCATCTGTGTATTTAGAGAAGATATGAAAAGGTTAATACAGACGTGCAGGGGCTCAGTGCATGTCAGAGATAGGAGAAAACAAAGGGCCCCGAGATTCCTTTCCTCTCCTCCTGTCGTACATATCTCGCTCTTTTTTTTAAAACCTCACATCCTCTTTTTCCCTGGCTTTCTGAGGGAATTATGCGACCTCCGAAGGCCCTCGCAGTCATCCACCCCCCTTAAACACTGGTTAATTAACGACAGCACAGTTTAGGTTGCTTCTTTTTTTGTTGCTACATAGCTAGATACTGTAATCTAAACTGCAGGATCTGACAGGCCGTGATACAAGCTGCTAAGCAAAGAAAACCACTTGCTCATTCAGAACTGGAGTAGAGAGGGGAAAACATAATTACGTTCAGCCTGGCCAATCCAGTGTGTGTATGTGCAAGTGTTGTGTGTGAGACAGTGGAGGGCCGCAGAAGAGAAAGACTATTAGCGTCAAATCAATTGTTCACAGTTTGGTAGAGAGGGGGACATATATAAATGCATATATATAGAGAGAGAAATAAAAAAAGAGAAAGTTAGACTGACCAACAGGCAAAGAGACAAAAAGGCAAGGACAGTGTGTGACCTCTCTCTAAATTGTTCCTATTGACAATCAACAACCTGGAAAGGTTATGAGAGGCATTCACAATTATTCTTTCATAAGCTTTACAGCTCAACACCTTTCCTTTTCTTTCTCTGCCCCGCTTTTATATCACTCACGAGGAAGAATAAAAAAGGGAAAGGAGTAAAAAAATATATAATATGGCAATTTAGCTAAGTAATTACAGCCTTTTACTCTCAACTACCAACCACCTACCTGCGGCTCTGTTGGCAGAAAAAGCTAATAATTCAATTTCTTGGTGACAGTAATTGTCAGTCGGTGTACCTAAAGGTCATATCAGTCACCCAAGAGAAAGGGAAGGGAAAGCCCGATGACACAATCACACAAGAGCAATTTAACATCAGAGCTAATGGGAGGAGTACAGGGGTGATAGACAGAGAGAGTAGTAGAGAGGTGCAGAGCAGAGGAGCTTGATCTAATGATAGATAGCTCACGTGATGTTTTGACGGTCAGAAAAGTCTGAAAAACTGTAAAGCGTAGGATTCATTTAATTACTCTTTAGTGAAATATTTCTTTTTGATTGGGTATTTGTATCCATTTGGGGGAAACAAAAATGTATGTTTATCATTTGCTATGTATGAAAAAGTAAAAGGGTGTTCATATGTTTTCATTTGTGCTACCAATCACTACGTATAAAAGTTATCAGTTGTTGTTTTTTTTAAAAGGTAAAAGTCCCCAAGTTCAATATGATTCAGGAGGATTTCCCCAACTAATTCCTCCATGAATACAGTATCAAGAGTTGCTCAGCTTGCGTTACAGGCCAAAAGATACATTTAAACCATTGCTTGTCAAACGAATAGGACATTAACAGGCTGAAAAGAAACAGAATGTGTGTATTTGGTCACAATGAATATAAAGTATTGCATTAAAGTTAAGTCCTAAAAATACGTATCTAGGGTATTTTCTTTGCTCTTTCAGAGATACGTATATCCTGTATAAATGGAGACACATCAATAATAGATACGATAAAAAGCAGATGCTTCAGAAGGTATGGAGTCAGGACTGTGGGAGAGGTAACGAGAGGGCAGCCTAGCCTTTGAAGTAATTGACTAATACAGTAGCAGGTATTAAAGTCATTGAGTGCCAAAAGGGAGCAGGCAGCCGCTTGACCCTGAGCCACTTTGGACTAATCTAGCATTCAATCCAGCGTGTAATGACTGCTAGAGCTGTCAATCCTCTGGGCTCTTTTTCTGTCTCACAGACGCCGACACACACACTCGCATGAGCACTCCCACTCCTAAATGCACACAAATGTGCACACACCCTCACATGCATATATATAAGCAAAACCGCTCATTCTCTCTGTGCCTTGAACAATGCAGGGAGAGTCTACTGGACAGCTTGGTTTCAGTGAATGAAGCCAGGGATCAGAGGCTCTCCAGGCCATCGAGAGACATCATACTATGGGGAAATAGCTGACTTTTTTTGGAAGGCCAGGGGAGTCTCTTTCTCTCCTTCTATAACTGGGTATTTAATACAAATGCAGGCAAGGCAAGTTTCTTTGAGGAAGGAGACTTGTAATAGAGTGGCATGAGATGAGCAATTTGCTTAACCTCTCCACCTTGCTGGAGGTGATCAATAGGCTTAATCCACAATGTGAAACGTCCAGGAGGACCGGAACACTTTTCATTATGGGAAAAAGGGAGTAGAGGAGAGGACTTTAAAAGTAAAGTCATCAACTATGTCTCCTCTTAAGTTCTTCCTTATCGTGCTACGTTGATTGCTGTCAGTGGAATCACTGATATGATATCATATGTATTTGAAATTGGGAAAAAATTAAAGTTGGAAAAAAGGTAATAAATTGCTATATTTATCTCAGAATACTGCAATATGTTTAAAATATCGTACTGTGACATAAATATCGTGAGGATATTGTATCGTGTGGCTTCTGGCCCTAATGATAGCACACATGACACTGAAAGGGTCCATTATACATAACAAGTACTTTCACTTGTGATTCTTTAAGTACATTTGGTTGCCAAAACTTTTATACTTTTACTCAAATAGCATTTGAAATACAAGACTGTTACTTGTGATGGAGTATTTCTACAGTGTAGCAACAATCTGGATACTTCTTCCACCACTGTCTTATGTTAAAATTGATACACACCAAAAATCAATACAGTCCTGGCAGGTGTTTCTTTACTGACAGCCAGCACTAATGGTGGAAAACAGCTTTTTTTAGTGCTTAACTCTCTTGACTCTAAATGTTTATTAGAGTGGTTTAAACTTCTGGAGATTTGTTTTTTAATGCACCAAACAAAATTTTAAAATAGCTAAAAAAATTTTAAATCATTTTGTTGCAAGTTTTCAGTCACCTATAAGCCATCATATCAGTTATTGTAGACTAGAATAGATGAACACACAATACAAACAAGCCATTTAGCATGTGGTTGGGTGAACATCAGTGAAGCAGCGTGCCATAAGAGATTTAATGAGTACTCCTGCTACACTATGGGCGCCTATAAGGAGTCCCTAACCATCCACTGACTCACTGCAGTGTCTACAGCCCGATCACCACACAAAACGACACCTGTCACACTGCCCGAGCAACAGCTTAAAAAGAGAGAGAGAGAAAGGGGGGGGAGACAGAGAGAGAGAGAGAGAGAGAGAGAGAGAGAGAGAGAGAGA
>NC_045755.1:8218608-8226112 GCF_008692095.1 Etheostoma spectabile | reverse complement strand
GAGAGAGAGAGAGAGAGAGAGACAGAGAGAGAGAGACAGAGAGAGAGAGAAAAGAAAGCCAGAGAAACAGAGGCCCTTCACAACACTGTCATTGCCATTCATAATACGCATTGGCGTATAAAGAGGGCCATTAGGGGCCCCAACCTGGGAGCCATTAAATCATTTTAAATCATTGTAACATCCCATTAGTGTCAGTGGTGGGACCACATAATAGTCTGTATACGAGGGATAACCACAAGACGCTCCATTTGGACTGAGTCACACGGGTCCTCTCCCCTCCTCTCCTCTCCTCTCCTCCTCTTCCCGAGATCCTCACCTCCATCCTGAGGAAGTGAAGGGTCACTAGAGGCTGGAAGTGCCAGCTCCGACACAGAGGACCTTAGTGGGGGCTTTTCCCCTGTTGGCTGCTGCTGCTGCTGCTTTGAATCACAAGGATGAGGAGGCTGCTGAATAAGGAACACTGCGAAACAACCCCGATGAATTAGGCATGATGCAGGTAGCCTGTAATAGGCCCATCATGCTGCCTTTAGCTGTGTCAATAGGAAACAGGAGAAGTAAACCTTTGGTCGGTTTGTTTTGTCTGGGGGAAGGAAGGTTGTGCCTGTTTTGCTTTGTGTGCACTATTGACTGTGTGTTCCCAAATCCAAGCACAAAAATAATTGTTCAGTAAATACACTAGCTGGAGGAAGCAATTGTTTTACAACACAAGCATAAAACTAGTTTCAGCGTTATCACATTAGTACAATCCATACACCAAAAATGCTAACCTGCCTTGAAAGAAATGTTTGACATTTGGGGAAATGCGTGTATTCACTTTCTTGCTGAGAAAAAGATAAAAAGATTGATACCACTTTTGCATCTTTACTCTGAATATGAAGCAAGAGCCAGGAGATGGTTAGCTTAGCATAGGAAATAGTTAGCAGATAACCCCTCATAAAACCACAACTTGTCGCTTTTACATTTCGGTTTTGGTACAGATTAAACAAACAAGATATATGGTGTTAACTTGACAGCTTTAGAGGTGCTGGCAGGCAGATTTTGTTACTTTTGGCAGAGTTTCCCCATTTCCAGCAGCTATGCTAAACTAAACTAATCAGCTGCTGGATTAAGCTATATTGCACTCAACTCATAAACATGTGCTTAATGTATCATCAGAAGAAAGTTGTGTCTAAAATGCAACTTTTTCTTATTAGAATATATATCCGTATAAATCACACAGGTGACAGGGACCCCTGTAACAATAAAAGCCAAACCCCAAAATATGTCAGGCTATTGTAAGCTTTTAGAAAAAGTCTGTAAAATATGCATCTCTTCACTTCTTTCTCTATTTTTCTCTGCTGGATGATAAATAGCTCATTCGGCAGACCCTTGGTGTGCCCTCAGAGTTCTTAAAGGAACAAAGCCATGATGAATATATCAATGCCAGCGGTCTAGGAAAAAGCTCTTCCGGCCGATAAAAAAGATCTGCCAATGACAATTGGGGGACAGCGGTGACCCGGAGAGTGGGTCTTTGGGGTACGGCCCCCCCAGAGGGGCCCTGGTGATGGAGCTCGGATCACCATTAGGGGGAAGATTAAGTGGCCCCGGCTTCCTCTCTCACTTAATTATACATGCAAGCCGCCTCTGTACCGCCCGCTGCAGCACCTCAGAAAAAGGCAGAGTGCTCCTTTGTCTCAGCCACTGGCCGCCACTTTGATTGCTCATTGGCTGTCTCTCCTGACAACCGCCAGGCACAGTAACAACTCCCATTGGCCAAGGTGTCAGCAAAGCAGAGAGGGAAGGATAAAAAAGGAAAGAGAAGAGAGTAAAGAGAAGAGAAAGAGAGAGTTGGATAAGAGATAGACAGCAAGGGAAGATGTGCGTATTTAGTTTTCATTACACTGGGAGCTTGAAGAGGATGGGGGAGGAAAAAAATGTCCTTGTCAGAATGGGAGTCTCTGGAGGTGCTGGGAGGCGTGCTGGTGCCATCCACCGACACTCAGCTGACAAATATGGAACCCCTCAAAATAGAGCAGTTCAAGCTTGAAAACAATGGCTTATGAATAAACAACATGACCCAAGAATCCTGCTAATAAACAAAATGATACCACTAGGGGCTGAGAGGGATGGGAGGGGAATAAGACGAGCTGAGAAAAGCCCGTTATATGCTAACAACATGCAGCAACACATGACTATTAATGCCCCAATGGCCCAGCTGGACTGGACTAAAAGTGTGATTTCACCAGTCACATCTCTCCTCAACTCATTCCAGCAACAAAAAAAACCAACCAATTGCTACAAACTGGGGCCTAATCTCTTTGCCAGATTGTTGCACACACTTTAAAAGGCGCTGATCAGAGGCGAGGCTACAATGTGGATGTTAAAACGCCTAAGTGAATCTCAATGATGATGACTTCCATCTATAGCTTTCTGTGGTTTCAATTCCCAATCCACAACACATGCATCCAAGCCAAAGTGTTCCAAGATGTTGACAAGAAGGAAAACTGCTTTTCAAAGTAACACAGGAAACATATTTTTTATATAAGAGGACATTTTTAAAAAATGGAACAGTGAACACACTCTTAAGATCGGGTTAGGCAAAGGACAGTGTCAATAATTAATCTTGCAGGCAACTCAGCGTCAGTGTACTCATCATGTTTTAGAAAAATAACTGGAGATGCTGTTAATATGTAATGGGACTGCAGAGATGCTTTCCATCCCCCAGGTTTTCACGGCAACAACAGAGAAATCAAAGTTTACGTCCTGAGGCAACCTCGAATCAAACGCCAACCGGCAACGCCAAATCTAGGAACATTAAAAAACTGATTATTTGGTGTTAGTGTGTTAATAGCTAGCTAATCAATAAATGTTCCAGTGAAGTCCCAACGGTCTAATCCGCCTAATCACATACAAGACAGCTGGGGAAAAATGGTGATTTTGTAAAAATGGTAAGGTGTGAGGGGAAAAAAATCTCTATATATATTTATATATATATATTGGGGATGTGATCTAAATTAGTAATGTAATTTGTAAAGTAATTACTATGTGTATGTGACGAATTAAAGTGATTCTATGTAACCTTTAAACGTTTTTGAAAGTGTAATTGTTCATCATATGATCATGAATGACCTGTAACAGCAGACAGCACTAACAGTATAAGGACCCTCATTTTATATAGTTTTTAATAATGCCCTTTCCCGGGTCCGATTTTCCCTGCAAAGTCACAAAATGATTTACAGCAGGTAGACGGCGCTACAAAGCACAGGGCTTTCAACTGATGGAGACAATTATGGGATTGTAAATGACTCAAAACCAACACCAAATTGGCCCTAAGCTATGTAATGGGTCTATTTCATTCATAAAATAACGTTAAAATGCGCAATGTAGTTGTAGTCAGTAGGCTACATTAAATTACGTCCCCCTTCCATTTCTTTTAAGTCTGTGTTTTTGTCTGCCATGTATTTTCTTTTTTCCTTGTCCCTATATTAATGTAAGTTATTATTGTATTGGTTGCTACAACAAACTTTTTATGCTTTGGATCGTGACAGTGACAGTGATAACGTTACCTGGTTAAGCTCACGATACATGATCCATTGTAGGCTAAATGCAACAATGCATCTGTAACTTATTCTCTTAATGTAAATGAATGTTTTTCTGACTGAGCTAAACACTCATCATAACTAGTACTCTCTAGTAGCATTAAATTGGTGATATATATAGCACTGTAAAGAAAAGACCTTTACGACAGCAAGTGCAGTAAAAACACTTCCACTGTTGTCCAAAGCGGCCGTTAGAATCAACACAAACTGAATGTTAGAAAAATAAATGTAATTGGAAACAAAATACTTTTCCTAAAAACATGATTCAGACTGAAGATTAGTTGTATGGGAACTGTTTTAGGAAGATAGGAAGGTAAGAGACAGAGCTGCTTAACACTTAAAACATTTTGACATAGAAAACCGACTGTTGACTTTTCCATTTTGGAGATGTATCATGAAGTTGACTGGGAATCAACGCTGACATGTTATCTCAGCCACATTAGCTAATATTCCTTTTAGCAGTAAAATCAATAATCAAAGCAACTGTTTACTATTAAAGCAGCTCAGAGCAGAATGAAGGCAATGTTTGGTTTAGACTAAGAGGAAAGTTTGCAGAAAAAGTTATGAGCCTGCATTCACTTATTAGGGTTTTGAGTATTTGCATGGAAGTGGAGTAGCTCTCTAAATATTGAGAGGCTAAGGCATGTCATTTTCAGAACATAAAATTCTATGCAATTCTGCATTAACATTTATGCCCAAAAGCTATCTATTATTAAATATAATTTGAGAATGATGAGCTGAAAGTGACATTAATGGCAGTAACAAGATTGATATACTTTGACTCATACTTAGACACTAGCAGACAGGCACATATACACACCCGTGCACATGCATGGACATGAGAGCGCACATGCACGCACGCACGCACACACACACACACACACACACAATACTGGAGGTCACTCTTTACCTGTATAGTCAGTGCTACAATGTGAAGCAGACAATGTATGCATTATAATTTCATATTCAAATCTAAAGGAAAGTACAAAGAATGTTATTCAAATAACTACTTTTGGAAGATTTACAACATAGATGATTTATTAGCATTATTGTTTACATAATTCATAAGATGATTATCACATTACAGCGCATAAATTATACTATTTTCCCGATAATTCAAAGCCAGCACACAGTTGTCTGAGGTTTATTTAATATGCATTATAATCATAAATCAAAGTAAGCAACACTAATTTTGACATGCCGGAAGACTAATCACTGTCTGAATTCTATCATCAAATACAAATACATGTTCCTATCTTAACCAGAGCCGCAGAGGCACAAGTGAAATCAATAGAAGAAAATCAATTAGAATGTGTTTGCATGTATGGATTGACACCTTGAATCATCAGTCCCTATTGATCCTCTCCACTGTGATCTTCATGAAACCCATTTGTTCCATCTAAAGTTTGCTCATCCAGCCAATACATTGTTCTTTCTCCTCTCCCTCTGGTTTGCATGAACAATGGTAGAAGAGGCCATAAAGATCACAATGTGCAACATATACTGTATATTCACTTCATTTTTAAAATGTATATTCTGTGAAGGAAAACAAAAAAAAACTAAAAAAGGTTTGAGCAGGAAACTGGAAAGATATGTTGACAAATTGGTACAAAGGTCTACAAACTGAAGCATGTAGCAATCAGACAAATTGAATGATGATCCAGTTCTAAACTTCCATCCCACCCTAAAACAAAAAGCCCTGATGAACATCCTTGTGACTGAGCTGATTGCTGTTAATTATAAATTATGCAGTCATTGTGGGCTTCCAAAAGAAGACATCCCCACTCTGCAGTCAGATGTAATTACCAAAGTCAGGCACACTCCACTATGGGTGATCCATCCCTGACAGCCAACGCTGACTGATGACCTTCCCCGGTAAAAAGTCCCTCAGTTGGGTTGATGAACACATGAGACCCCCCCCCACCCCCACCCCACCCCCGCTCCTTCCAACTTCCTCCCTCCAACTAGGTCTCAAACATCTCTATAACTGCTCCGACACCCAATGACCCCTAGTGTTCAGGTACAAAGCTATTGACAATTTGAATCATCAAGCCGTCATGGCTACTCCTGCCTATCATTCACAATCAAGGGTTTATTACTCTGCGTTGCTATGTAGGGCAAAGAAATATGACTCCCCCTCAGCGAGTGGCAGAAAGGGTTGGGCTTTGGAGTAAGGAGGAAGGGGAGGAGAGGGGCTAATTTGACACAGCTCGCTTGGCTTGCCATAATTGCTCCGTCACTGTCAGTCCTTGAGAGGCCTTCTCGCCGTACAATTTGGACACAATTACCAGCCGTTTACCAGTGGCCGTTATGCCCATCGCCACATCCCCTCCCCCCCTCCAAAACGCGCCTGTTCTCCCGTTTGGCCGGTGGCTAGGATGTGCCATGCCTCATCAAATGTGGATGCGGCCCATTAATGAAGACTGTTAGCATTTCTCTTAAACTTCTCCTGCTTCTAATAAACATGCAGTGTTCCATGAAGGAGCATTGCCATCCTCGTGACATTATATTTATTGTCTGTGCTGGTGGGTGGGAGGGAGCGAGGATGGGAGGACAGAGGTTAGGGGAGGGGAGGTTAGAAGTGAAGAGAGAGATATATCAGCGATGAGTAGGGGAACGAGGGAGGGGAGGTGAACAAAGACAGATGAAGAGGAAGAGAAACAGACTGGAACATCTCTTTCTGCCATTACACTGTTAGGGGATAGCACTGCATATACATATGAATTCACCTCAGGGCTGTATCGCACAGCGCAATTTGAATTTCCACAATAAACACATCACAAAGGCCTGCCGTGTCAGCACTTTGTCAGAGCTGACGAAGTCCTTATGTGCAATGTTTGAAAGTGATCCTTAAAAGAAAAAGAACATTTAAATCAACATTTAATATCAAGGCCAATGCAAACATGTGCAGTTCACTGTAAAAAGTCTCCAGCTGCTCCCCAGGCAAGGGAAGAAACAGTGCTTATACAATGAAGCATTTGTAGGAAAGTGGCACAAACTACTACTAATTGCACAATTTCAGGTTCTATACTTATTTTGTGGAACCCAACACATTTTTCCTCATACATGCACTCACAAAGACACACAGCAGGTTCATGCTCACGAGTTACACTAAACGTGATATCATTCCTTTGCACCTTGACACCTGTTTTATCGTCACTGCCAGACAAGCAGAGAGAGAAACAGAGAAAGCAGAAAAAAATAATCAATAAATAAACAGTGAAAGAATGAAAGAAAGAGGGATAAACAGCAAGCAGAACACCAGCAGTGACCTAATGGCGTCTGTGTCCTCTAAAGAGCCTCTTATTGCCTCCTCTGACCCTGGGGCGGCCCGTGCGTCGCGGTGAGGGGCCAACGTTACTGAACCAGTGAATGTGAGCCTGCCCCTGTTTCCTATTCTGAACTACATACACACCCAACACTTAGGGAGAGGGTGGTCATTATGGCCACATAGGCATAAGCTCAGAGACACACACAGCACATAGTTCCATAGGCATAAGCTCAGAGACACACACAGCACATAGTTCCTCATAAACATACAAGACATGGATGTAGACAAAGTGTTTTGGTGTACAAGGAAAAGAAAGGATGAAGCATTCAGACAATTGTGTTCTCCAGAGACACGGGCCTCCCCAATCACACACTCTCTCCTCACCTCTCAGACCTGTAGAAATTAATGAAGCCCAGTGAAATTGCAGTCAAGGGCACAAAATGGCCGCTCATTAATAGCTTGCTGTCACAGGGGCCATTATGACACGGCACGATATTGGAAAAAACTGACAATGCGATATTTTTCTTTCCTGCGATATATATTGCGATATGAAAAAAGAAAAAGTAATTTTTAAAAGACGACATAGACAGCTCTATTTGGAAATAATGAATCATTCTCAACTACTGTGGCGATTTTGTAGGGGAGTGCATCTACA
>NC_045755.1:8218500-8218598 GCF_008692095.1 Etheostoma spectabile | reverse complement strand
AAATTAAAAAGGATCTTTTCTAATATGAACCATTCTTTGTTCAAGTTTAATACTTTACAAACACCAAAGCAAGTAAGCGCTGTGACTAACGTTACTCT
>NC_045755.1:8215207-8218490 GCF_008692095.1 Etheostoma spectabile | reverse complement strand
GTGATTTTGGAGAGGAAAATTAGATAGAAATACGCTGGTTGACTAGCATGATATAATACTATCAATCCCGGCTAAAGTGTATGACAATATCTGCATGTTGCTTCCTCTAAATTTCAGGTTGTGGTTGACTAGCGGGCTAGTTTGTTTGTTTGTGGCCGGGAGACGTTGTTATGTTGCATTAATCAGGTGATTTAGTTTGTATTTGCAACAAACATAAAACACTGACTACTGTAGCTTCACTGACTACTCAACAAAAACTATGCGCATCACTGTGTAGCCACATCACAGCTGCTGCCTACGGTACTTTTCTATATATACGAAGAACCTCAATTCCCATAACAATAAACCCCGTCAGACTAACGTCACATACACACGTTGCCCACACGGCTGTCTTAATCGGGAAGGGTTGACCGGTAATAATCAGGAGATCGGTGAGGGTTTACTTTTCTATCAATCAGCACAAAAAGGATGAGCGTCAACATCGCAACATCCTGAGATTTGACTATCGCGCATCCGCACATTGCAATATCGATGCTAAAACACAATATTGTTCAGGCCTATCAGAAATCATCAAATCTGGCCATTGGCCTTCAACAAATGACTGAGAAAAATAGAGAATCTTGCAGTGAATGGTCAATTTTGGAAAATCTACTGTAGCACATTTGATGTTAAAACAATGTTTTTTTTGGTCTGTGTAGTGTGGTTCTAACTCTATTTGCATAGCTTCAAAATCTGCCTGACAGCAGAATGCTTTGCTATGCGGCTGTCAAATGCAAAGGACTGTAAAAATGAACAAAAAAAACAAAGGGATGCTAAGTCAGACAGACGCACAACACACGCACGGCACAAACTACCCTGGTAAAAGAAAGTAAGACTTTTCATGTCTCTGTGGAGATAGGAGCTGGCATCGTACTAAGTGTTTTGGTTGCTCACCGAAGAAACTCATTAATTTGCTTAATTATGAAACTCCCTATCAATTTCCCCACCAAGGGAAAATGTTCACTGAATGCAACAACATAACACATTTAGGGGCTATGTTCTCACTATCACATAAACAAACAGAAAATACACCAGGGCCTGATTAAAGGCCTTTACATTACAGAGAGAGTGAGAGAGAGGACACGGTGTTTGTTTCTCCCAGATGAAATTGTTTCAGCTTGTTTTTGACAGCTACAGCTACAGACGTGCTGGCTATTATTGGGGGGAGAGAAAGGCTGGTGGTAATAATTAAAGCACACCACTAACCTGAATAAATTAATGCTTCCTTTGTGTGTGTGTGTGTGTGTGTGTGTGTGTGTGTGTGTGTGTGTGTGTGTGTGTGTGTGTAATGTGCAACTGCACGTTCAAACAGGCTTTGTTCATCCTGATTCATTTTTTGTTTCTTGTACTGTTTGTATGCTTGTGCGTGCATGGACGTATATCTGTGCAAGCATGTTTTTTGTGTGTGTGTGTGTGTGTGTGTGTGTGTGTGTGTGAACATTTGAGTGTACGATAAAAGTGATGCATGCTGTATTGTGATGTGGGAGCTGTTTGCTTCCTCTCGTGGCTCACAATTCTTATCTCATGAATACAAATTAAAAGTTTTTAAGCCCTTTACTTCTGTTTTACGTTCCATTCTAATTACTAAGAAATATGAGTTAAGACGAGAGCAGAGCGCTTTCTTAGACATATTGCACGCATACTCTCCAGTCTCAGGATGTTATGGCAAATACAGTGGTAGCCAAGTCTTATAGTCAACATCTTCTAGACACTACAGCAATTCAATTCAATCAGAAAATACTACCAGGAATTTGGAAACAATAGAAAGACACTGAACATGTGCATCAAACTCATACTATGTAGTTGCATTTCTAGTTCCCCTTTGGAAAGCCTGTATAAAAAATTGTAACCGTAACATATGTACAATATACAAATAAGTTTCATGTCACAGTGATACACTCAGAATTAAAAAAGGGTCCTTTACCAACATAAATGCTGGACAGTAAAATATGATATTGAATATAAATATGGATTTGTGTTCAGAAGTCCTTTACCCACAAAACTTTAACTTTGTAGATAATATACTGTACGTATACTGTGTCAAATGTCATCCCTCACATGTGCAGATCTTTTGCCCCAAAAAGCCATTAATTCGGTCTGTAGTCCATTTAGAACAAGCTCATCCCTTTGACACACAGTGGTGGAGTAGCAGTGGCACATTTATCTCTGGTGTTGATAATGACAGCTGAACTCGCAGTGATAAAAGGAAATATGGTAACACACATAAGCATGTGTCGTACTGTATGTATGCATTGACATACAAACACACATACCAGTATCTCCACCTGTAAGTTATGCAGTTGTATGTATGAGATTCACACATTCACCTGCGCGCACCCGCGCACACACACACGTGCGCACACACACACGTGCGCACACACACACACACACACACACACACACACAAAAAATAGGGTGGGAGGCTCTTGTCAGACAGGGTAAATCCCATTATTTGGCCCTCGTCCTAGAGAGTGAATTGAGAGTCAAGTAGGATGCATGTGGTAACCACAATGAAATTACAGCTGCTGTGAGGCCGTGCGCTGCTAATGCACCCCCATTGTGTCCTCGAGTGCATCTAAATAAGCAGGGGTAAAAGGCAGCCTGTGCTAGGGCTGCCAGGGTTACAGGGCGTGTGCATGTGTGTGTCTAGAGGTAAATGGAGGCCTGCCCGTGATAAAGGGCTGTATTTAGGCTTGATGATGGGTAACCTGTAGGGACCACCTGATGCAGCTTTGTTGTATGTGGGTTTATGAGGTTGAGTGTAAGTACAGGTGTTTATGTGCACGCGGGTCTGGGATATTTTCCCTGTCCCACTTTAAAAAGGAAAATGATTCACAGTCACCATCTACCTGTAACTCAAAGCCTGCAAATACTACAGCATGACAGTGAAACCAGACAAATGGAGGAAAAGGCCTTTGTGGTACTTTTACCTGTAATAAACCTGTATTCCAATGTCCTGCACTCCTACAGAAGTAGGCTGTAGATCACGGAGCCTTTACTCTAAGACAGAGGCAAAGTTCCTCTGGATTAAAAACAGCCATAGTCTCCCACAGCACAGTAACTAGGACATCGGCTAGAGGGGGACCAAAAAAAGAAACAAAAAAAAAACCCCACTAAAACTGTCAGTTGAAGATGCAAAACAGAGATCCGGGTCTATCCATTATGAATGAGATATATTTGAAAGGTGGAGGATGAATATGAACAGTGAAGAGGTGGAGGACACTTATTTAACCCCCCCCCCCCC
>NC_045755.1:8180370-8215197 GCF_008692095.1 Etheostoma spectabile | reverse complement strand
CCCCATACCCGGCGACGCTTAACCCTCTCACAACCCCAAACCCCCCCACCTCCCTTCTTTCCCCCCAGCGCAAGCTCCGGTTCATCAACAAAAGCCTTTGTACAGTCAACAGTGCTGTTTTTATTCATGCTACATTTATCTTCAGAGCTGTCCATCAGGCGCGGCGGGGACGGCTGATCTAAAACAGAGCCTTACGCTCATGACAGGAGGATAGAGCCGTAACTCTGGAATGCTAACCTCCACTGTTATTTGGCCCCGCAGAGAGAGTGGGAGAAGGGGAGATGGAGGGAAAAGAGAGAGAGAGAGAGATACACAGCCTAATGACAGCTACAAACACAGACATACCTTTGTTCCAGCTCTATAAAACAGCACTTCAGTGGGATTGCTTTTGCTTCCATGGGCCTAATCAAACTTGTGTTATTTAGACTTCAAACATGGCCTGCAAAGAGAGACAGGGAGCGAGCTAGGTGTGTGTCTCCTGCTAATAGCTGCTAGCATGATTCGGTTAAGCTGCTTATTTCTGACATAAATAATGCATCCAGGCAGATGTGCTTGACTTTGGTTGAATATGAAGCGCTTGCGTGATTGACACCGAGGTTTGTAGAGCGTTGAGTTTATTCTACAGTCTCACCTTTGGAAATAGGCCTGTCTCATTTAATATCCCCGATGTTCACATAATTATGACAACCAGCACTGATTCATGCATGTGTCTGTGTAATATCCATGACAAAATTAGGCTACTATTTTTTGAGGGGGGTGGGGAGCAGGCAGGATAGATTTTAGTAGAGTATCAAAGGCAACTAGATTGTCTGCCTGTTTAACAGCTAAGCCAAATCAAATCAGAAAATAAGAGGACTATCTTCAGTTTAATTCTGGATACTTTCACAAGACACCCTACTTACCCACCTACAAACCCTGCCCCCTCTTAGCTCCCCTTTTTTTGTTACAGTCATTGATTCCAATCAATCAACACTAATTAAGCCGGCACCTATACACATATATGTCACATGCTAATAGGGTAATGATATGGGCATTTAGTTGGTGCTTTAATCTTTTGCTACTTGCAGCTAACAGATAATGACACTCCGTACCCAGCCATGGGAATATTTATAAGAGACCGCTGAGAGCATATACACACACACCCGCACACATTTACTTCACACTGGCTCAGTGTATTAAACCTTATTTACAAGCTAACAGCTATAACCATTACAGATACGGTGGCGGAGAAACCACATTAGGTTCAATGGGCCAACAGCGTGTAATCCAAAACAATAAAATGTAAATTTGCACTCAAAAAAAAAGCACACATGGTTCTGCAAACAGATGAACATCTCTGTGAAACAAGATGCCCCCCCCCCCCCAATTCTGTCTCTTTTAAGACCTTGGCGAATCAAGGAAAGAATGTTTCTCATTTCTTTTTTAATCCCCCCCCCAGTGTTAAGGTGCTGTGGATAAATACATTGCACACTCCCTCCCTTGCTTCGTCTAACCTTTTGCCCTCCCCATCTGAACAAAAATCAGCACAGTGAAATGGCTAAGTACAGGCAAGTACAAGTAACTGAAAGTCAGCAGTGGAGAGACCGTGTATAAGTAAATATCCATAACCGGGCAATGGTGTTAATGTTTTTGAATGTTATTAGTGTATTGTGTTTAATATTATTATTATTTATGTCCACAAGTAACTTTCAAATACATGTAATGCCTTTCTTTTTTCTCTGCAGCTTTGAGTATTAAGACAATGACAATCCAGAGTTTCTGAGTCAATGCCTAACCAGACAGCACACCAAAGTGGCAAAAGAAAAGCATGTTCTAGCACATACTGGATGTAACCGCAAACTGCTTTTATGTTTGTAGTTTCATTTATGGCATTTTTTTTTTAAATCACACAGTACAGAGTTAAAAGTCACGAGTTGGATTCAAACCCATGGCGTCACAAATACACGGTACGCTCATTCCCCTGCTGCGCCAGCAGGATGCCTCAGGCCAGAGCACTTTCTCCATGACAATACTGTGGAGAGGTTTAGGAGGGGAGGGGATCTGAATCTGTTCCAGCAGGAAGCACTTCACTGACGATGCTGAGTTGTTATGACTGACTGAGGCCGCGTATGGAAGATAATTTGACGTACAAGAGTTCAGATTTACCTCAATTAAAATGAATGGTTCGATTCAAATATTCACTGTGATGACATACGATGATCTAAGTTGTCTAGAAAGCTCTACTTTCTTATCATAACTACAAGATGTACTGTCTTTTGTTCCTTCAGGACTGGCCAGCCTCATCTCATCTAAGAACCCTTTTCTTTCAAAACCAGACAGGCTTTGGAGTCTTTTAAATTATTATCCTGTTTGGTTTATGTTGTTAATTGTGGACGGTTTGAATAACTATGTTACTATAGTTTACAAGTTTAAACTCACCTTGACAGTAGAGGTTCAGGAGTACCTCAGAGTCCAGATGACATTCTTCTCCTGCTTATTCTGAAAGATTGTCAAGGTGAAAGAGGAGAAAATGTTAGATCGTCTGACAAGCAATATCATAATCAAAACAGACATGCAGAAAAGTTTCCCCGACTTCACAAACACAAACTAATCACGAGCTCTGTCCTTGCAAAAGCCCTTTAATGGCTCTTTGTTGCCCGCCAACAACCTGGCTCTGTGCAGCTCATCTCCTGCGCCACTCTGTTGTGTGATATGCAGAAAGAACCTAAGGTAAACTCAGCGGTGTTTGTAAGGGAGTTCTCTCTCCTACTCCCGAGTGATCATTATTTGATCTTGTTTAGTTCATTATTCATCTTGAGGGAGCTGGTTGTGACTTGTGGATAAATGCCATATGAAAGGCATTGTGCGCCGAGGATGCATCCTCACTTTTATCCTGGCTCCCAAAACAGATCAATTAGTAAAACTAAACAGTAAATTATTAATCACATTGCTTTGTGTCCCCGTTCCATCACCGGAAGAAAACAGTTCATTAGAGAGAGAGAGAGAAGCAGGGGCGGGGGGAGACTGCAGCGTGATTGAGAGGGGCTTTAAACCGAGCTGATGCTGTGTGAACATTTGAAGAAAAAAGAAGGAAGAATTATCAAGTATGTCCATCATTCCAGGTAACTTCCAAACCACCCCCACCATCTCCCCGGTCCCTCCTAAAGTGACGTGGATTCATAAAATGGGGTCAAGCAGCGGAGGAGTTCAATGTCACAGCCATCATATATGTTGCCCGTTGGGGTGAGTATGATTAAAATAACACACAGGGATGTTTCATGTCATGGTGAGCAATCTAACCATATTTGCAAAAATATTCAGATCAGATGAATTTTAATGAGGTGTACACTCGAGGGGGATACCGCTGTCAGAGCGCTGGGGATAGAAGGTAGAAGCCAGCACCGTCCCCTTATTTGCCAGAAGAGAGCAAGGTACATAAACTTTTTTTTTTTTTTTTTTTAACTCCCTTTCTCTCTACCTCTACCCTGAGATGAAGAAAAAAAAAAAGAGACAGATCCAAATTCAGTGGTCCACTCAGTGTTCACATTGCTCTGCTGTTCTGAGTTGGGCAATTTGAATAAATTATTCCAAATAAGAAAAGGAAAAAAATCGCTCAGTGAGGTTCATTTTGTAAGAAATTATATTTTCCGAGGAAAGGTTAATTTTGAAGGGAGCTTGAATGACTGAGAACTGGGGGGCTGCTGAGGGAGTGAAGGTAGGGAAGAGAGGTAGAGAGGAAAGGGGAGAAAGAAAGAAAGGAGAGAAAGGAAGAGAGAGAGAGAGAGAGAGAGAGAGAGAGAGAGAGAGAGAGAGGAGGGGAGGTGGGGGGCAGGAACGACGTGCTGTACGAAGAGCATTGGGCGTCAAGGAGGAGAAGGGGCGAGAGAGGGATGGAGGGAGCGAGGGAGGCAGTTATTAAAAGCGATTGCATTGCCTACCGGATGTCTCAGGAGAGCAGAATCAGTGGAGATGTTAAACCTTGCTTGACACCCCAGTTGGATAATTGTGGGTGTGGGAGCTAATCAGCGGAAGATGTCTCCTCAATTTAAATCTTGTCAGTTAGTGAAGATTAGGCCCTCCTGTCCCGGCCACCATTAGCTTTGTTGCATGTCAATGCGCCGGTAAGCGTGTCCGCCTGGTCCGGCTGCAAGGGTAAAAAGGCAGATTTATTCCAGCTAAAACCAGTATGGCATTTTCAAGAAAACCCATATGAGGGGGAAAAGGGAATTGATGCAGCCTTTTTGAAAGTGCATTTGTTACTACTGACCTAACAGGGGGACCCTGTGGAATAAGAAATGTAGTGCGGGGATGTGCTCCAGATTTTTCTGCAAGAAAAACATAGGCGGGGTAGTTAAATATGTCGTCGTACACAAACTAGAGGCCAGGGAAGCAAATTAGTGTGCATTTGCTGAGAATATATATGAGTTAAGGGGAATTACAATTTTGCTAATGCACAGACCAACCGAAGTCATTAAATGTATAACCACACTGTGTCCCTGTACACATGCTGTAAGCTCTGTTAAAATGTTAAGTTATGGGATGAATTTGGGCTGCAGGAAATCATAAGATCCTGAAGTCAAGGCTATTAAATGACTAATAACCTGTGACAGTGTGATCTCATTAACAAAAATGTGGGGGTATAATTTTAACCCCGTTTAAAAGGAATGATGGGTGGAGGTGGCTAATTCAAAAATGCAATGTCGTGAATTTTACAGCTCGAGTCTGGCTGGCTGCGGGCCATGGCTTTGCATTCCCCTCATGGTAAATATTTGTAACAGATTTTTCCTGCAGGACAATGGCTCCTTTCAGTAAAGCAGGTCCCGTAACCTCGGGAGCGAACGCGAGGTCAGGGCAAATAAACAAGGCGGCCGTGCCAAGCTGAGCGGCTCCACTGATTCCTGGGCCGGGCCTGCTGCATACCAGGCCTTCTGCTCTCTCCTCCTCGCCACCGGTGTCTGAGTGCTGACAGATGTTGCAAGCCCGGCAAAAAAATAAAAGGGAAAGGGGACTTTGAGGGAAAGAAAACGAGAGAGCTTTACTCTCTCTCGCTCTATTTCCACATCTTTTTCTTCTCCTTTTACCTAGCCACGAGTGTGCCCGGGCTCCTGAGAAAGCCTCCGACACCTTCAGACACCTACAGCGCAAACCATGAAAAATAAAGAGGAAATCAACATGAACTACCTCTGTATAGCAAGCAGTATGATCCATTGTGAGCATGTGTGTAACCTGTGAACCTGGGTATTATTACCAGGTGCACAGCCCTGCAGTTTGAGGTCAAGAACCCCTGAGAGTGTTTAAATGTGCCTGAGCAAGAGAGAAAATAGAAAAGAATGACACCACACTCTACAATTAGTGGGGTTGTCCATGTCGACAGGAATTTCCGTAAATGCGCACAAGTCAGAAATCCTGATGTTTCAATAGCCCAGCCCCCCCCCCCCCCCCCCCGATCCCATAGCAGCGTCAAAGAGAGAGCTACCGCCGGCTACCGCAAGGTGTAACGAGTTAAAGGCCCCCATTCAGGCCTGAGGCGGCAGACGGTAAACAGTTGTTAGCGGCTGCTTTTTTTGCGTAGCCCACACAAAGCCTCTCTGTGTGAGAAACAACAGCTACAGCTGGGTTGAGCAGAGTGAGACATCGATCCATAAGCTTGTTCCTTTACACCCCCTCCAGCCCTCGTCTGCAGTCCCGCAGGAGCAGCAGCGCATGCCAGAGCTGGCACTGCACTTCAAGAGATATCCCTCTTACCCATTCGTTTAATCTGATGCGAGTCTTCGATCCTATATTTCCCCCCACAAAAAGGGATAAAAAATCTGTCAACAGTTTATAACATAGGGTTTTAATTTTTTTAAACTGCTTAGGAACACACACACACACACACACACACCACACACACACACACACACAACACACACACACACACCCACACACACACACCACACACACACACACACCACAACAAACAAGAATTCAATTGGCATTTTTGCACTATATTTAGCTTGAATTTGTATTTTTAATGTAGCATCTATGCACTATGACAATTATGTACTATCTATTTTTACGAGAAAACAAATTGATACAGAAAAATATACCATATTTTCTAAACAGCGATACTGGACTACTACATACATCTTTAAAAATCATTTTATACGTTGAGTATTCTTCTGAAATCACATTGGCCATGAAGGGCCCAGCTAAAAGTATCAAAGAGGGCAGACAAGAGACTGGCGTTTAATCTATCATCTACGTTCTAATAGTTGGGGAGACATTAATTATTGATAAGGCCAGCAATTGATTGGTTAATAAGATAATGTAATTGAGAAATGAAAATCACCAGAGTTGAGTGTGTAGTGCGTCCCACTGAGCCGCATGGGGGTGTGTGTGTGTGTGTGTGTGTGTGTGTGTGTGTGGGTGGGTGGGGGGGGGGGGGTGTCTTAGGGGATTGCCCCTACATAGGCTTCCATCATTACTGCCACACTATAAAAGCAGAGTGGTGATTAAAAGGACTTGATTGATTTGACTCTCATTGGGATAAGCTGTCCTCGTTCCGTCACTGGGCTCCGCCTGCAAAAAAAGTGTGTGTATATATAAATGTATTCAGTGTGTGTTGATGCATAAAATCAAATAAATTAATTAAGTATATGTGTGTATGTAAATTTGAGCATATTTGTATCTCGTAAATGTATGTTTCTGTGCATGAAAAAAATGACAAATGTTTATATTTAATTTAAATATATATAAAAGTGTATGCATAGCATGTGTATTTATATATATTATAAATATATAATATATATATATATATGGACTTGAAGCCCAGCTAGAGGGGTATAGAAAATGTGTGTGTGCATGTGTGACTGTGTTCCATGTCGTCAGAGGTGGCCCCACTCCCCCATTTTCACTCGCCTTTTGTCTGCACTGTACTGTACTCCGCTGCACCACACGCGCACACAACACACAACACACACACACACCACACAACCACACACACACACACACACACACACACACCACACACCACACACACACACACACACCACACCACACACACACACACACACACACAGCTCCAACCCACTCTGAGAGACTGAGACAGACCTTGCCGCCTGACACAAAAGCTATTGATTTTACTATCTGCTGCAATGAATGATCTTCCTCAGCCAATTTCTGAATTTAGAAATGAGTTCAATACTAATAATGATAGTGGAAGGATTCTCTAAACTGTTGGAGTTTAGAAGGGGGGGACACTGAGAGGGGAAAAGAAGGAGCGAGAGAGCAGGGGGAAGAAGAGGAAGGAAGTTAAGATATGTGTGTGTTTGGCTTTGGAAAAAGAGGATATGATTCCTCACCATGGGTGAGATTAAATAAAGATGACACCAATGGTTTTAACAGTCTAAATTACTACATTCTATCCTCAAATACAATTACTCTTATTTGGCTTTCCTCAATGGCTTGAGAATGGAATGAGTCAATGCTGGGATTTGCCTTTTTTTTTTTTTTAAATAGTTTTAACAACTTCCAACTTTTATATGAACAGTTTTCATCCACCTATTTTCACGCACCGCTCTTCTGCTTTTTACGACGCAATTTTCAATATACAGCATTCTTGCCAGCTTGCTCCTTAATCCATTCATATATTTCATGCGCCATAAAGACGCAACTAGTTCAGTTTCTATTTGGCATCGCACAAATCTTCCATAAAATAAAATAAAAAACAGGCACATAAATATTTAACATGGCCTCTGTTTAGATGGGGGAAACTATTTATGTCAAATTAAACAACAGATATGCTGAGCTGCTTAACAGCAGAACTCAGCAGACTGGAACGTTTCTTTCTAATATTTCATTTCTGGGCGCACATCATTTTCCTGGTTGTTCTGAAAACTGCCATAAAAACGCGTAGAACAGCCATGTTAAACCTTGCATGTGGTGATCATGCTGTAAAAGTGTGTGTGTGTGTGTGTGTGTATAGAAATACAGGGAAAGATGTGTGTGTATGTGTGTACGAGCAAAAATTACAGTTTGTGAATTGTTTAGATGTGCATGAATGTTTGCATATGTGAGCATCCGATTTTCATAAATCCCTTCTCTCTCCTGGTCTTTTATTTTGGCAGACATCGGCTGGGTTGGGTGATGTGTGTTAATCAGAAGCCCCGTGCCCCGTTGAGGTGTTAATTCGACCCCCCTGTTACAGAGAGGTGTAGATTAATAGATACGGGAGGTCTAAGGGTCAGAGCGATACGGCCCTGACTGTGTTCGTCCGCTTGTCAGACACCTGCCTGGATTAAGCCGCTGGCTTTCTCTCTCCGTTGTGCGCAGGTGAAAGGTCAACCATTTACCCAGTTCATTGGTCTCTCATTCAGTTTTCAAGGTGGGGCGGATCTGCATAAAGGCTCTGGCATCTGTATGCTTGGCAGGGTTCGTCTGCACGGGGGGTCCTGCACCGTGAGGTGAGGAAGCGGACAGGCGATGCCGGATCTGCCGCAGAGGATTACTGTAAATATACTTTGAGACTCAGGAGGAGATGAAAAGCGATTGCAATACTGTATAGCCAGTGGATTTTTTTTTAAATTATAATTTCTTGTCTAAATCTGATTTCAGCTGTACAGCAGCAGCATGAACCTAAACACGGGAGAGTGTTTTTTTTCGTCTTTCCAGGAATTTTCTTGGAGTAAGGACGAGAAGATCCTCGGCAAACAGAAAAAAATATTTAAAAAAGGGGGGGGGAGAATAGGGATAAAACGGGTTGGGGGAAGGAGAAAAACGAATGAAACATGAAACTCTGCAAA
Organism: Etheostoma spectabile; assembly: GCF_008692095.1. Classification (NCBI taxonomy): domain Eukaryota; kingdom Metazoa; phylum Chordata; class Actinopteri; order Perciformes; family Percidae; genus Etheostoma; species Etheostoma spectabile. Next base: position 8,206,435 of record NC_045755.1, on the reverse strand, counting down.
TTTGACTTATAACAAGCAAAATTACACCCTGCTGTCATTTAAATTATGGCTGCCCTCTATAAAGGTGTCTTTTAGGTGCATTAATTGAATTCGGCACTATTTCCCAATAATAATCTGTAAAGTTCAGCCGTCCATCCTTCATGAGATCCCTGCCGCGTACCAGAGGAGTATCTATTTCAGTGGCTTAATTTATTTTCATGATTCGCCGATAATGACGGCCATGCAGGCTGTACATCAGAATTAACCTTCATTTCACTGAGGTATATTACGATGACAGTCCCCGACGCATTTCACCTACACAAAGGGCATTCTCTCCCCCTCTCTCTCCCTCTTACTCTCACTTTCTCCCCCTGCCTCCTCTGTCGCTGCCCTGCTGTATAATCATCCTCAGCACACCAAGATTGTTTGATAGCCGATTAATTTTCATAGGAAATCAAGTGGCCAGCTCTTTCTCTCTATCGCTCTCTTTATTTCACCCTCTTACAGCACCCCCCCCCCCCCCCCCCCACCACCCACCATCCCCCACATACACACACCCAATCTCCTCCAACAATGGTGAACTGCGCTTGTGCTTGGTGACTTTTTTCTGCATTAGGTGTTTTATTTAATCTCATCTCAACTTTTTTTCCCTCTAATAAATTGCATCCCCCCCCCCCCCCACAGCTTCTGATATCTCCAGTGTGGTAATTTATTTTGGACGATGCCGATGTAACAAAGTGCTGTAAATTAATCAGGGACATCAAGCGAAAGGGGGTCCTTCGCTCGCTCTCTGTCTCTAATTTCTATGCAAACCATTAAGTGTCAGATATAGATTCCACCATTTGCTATGGTCTCAGTCAAAAGATTTCATTAGGGACCTGACGTCACATGTTGAAGGCAGCGCCGGATCATTTCTGTCCTATTTTCTCCCTCATGAGCTCTTTGTTCTTCGCCCCTCTGTAGGATCCTGCTACTAAAAAGGCCCCTATGCAAATGACAATAATAGATTTCACTAAGCACCGCCGCAACGGCATGATAGCCTATTTAGAGAGAAACCAAAGAAACATTCAATTTGTGGCATTAACCATGGCACATGCAAAGGTTGCCAAAAAGTGATTAAGAAATTACAGAATTGGTCCTCCCTGCTTCAAGTTCTCTTTCTCCTTTTCTTTTTTTTCTTCCTCTCTCATTGACATGACATCTGTAATGAGGAGGGCTGGTAATTAGAATATTCTGGAGAGGTGAGCCCTGCTGGAGCTGGCAGCTAGAAGACTGATCTCTCTCTCCCTCTGTCTTTTCTGTATTATTTCTATCCTCAGTCATAAGGACCTGGACGCAGAACAGACAGAAAAACAGCTGTCTGATGATCGGACTCTCTACGGATGTCTGTCACTCTTCTTTGTGTGTGTGTGTGTGTGTGTGTGTGTGTGTGTGTGTGTGTGTGTGTGTGTGTGTGTGTGTGTGTGTGTGTATCTCAAAGACGAGCTGTTCGAAGCCCCACTGCCAGCAAATAAATATAATCAATCTTCCATTTACATACAAATAGGCTTCTCCCCTTCATCCTAATAATCTGCCCAGCATCCTCAGAGAGGGAAAATAATATTCACTCCACATGGCAATTTCATATTTATCATTAGATGGCTTTATTGATTGTTTTTTTTTTTTTTTCTCCCTAGGATAACATTTTTTTCCACTTCATTTTATTAGAGGATATTGAAGGCATGTAGGGCTGACATGGCACATACGCTTCATTATTTCCTGCCCAGGGATGATTATGGTTATTGACATTGTCACGTCGCTCCCCTCGTCATCAGTTATCACTGCTTACCGCGCTGAGATCCAGGAAGCTGCAATACGGTGGGGGGGGGGGGTTCAGAACATTATCATGGGCGTTTAATGGGTGTAAACTGCAGGGGCGCTGCGCGTGTGCGGCTGTGTGTCGCTAATGTGGCTCATTCCACTTTGTGTCATGTCGATGATAGGAGGTGACCGGTGGGGGCCCTGACTGAGTGTCAATCCCACTTTGGACAAACAGCCCGTCTGTCAGTGCAATCACTAGCGCCAGGGGCATCCAACACATGCATCATACTGTACATACAGAGAAAGGGAAGGAAAGGAAAGGAGAACTTGTGAAACTTATTGAATAGTAATTATATATTGCTATATATCTAGTTATCTAATTCAACTACTCTAAGTGGAGCTATAGATCAAAACAGACAGTATTATGATTCTATCAATCTACTATATATATATATATATATATATATATATATATATATATATATATATATATATATATATATATATATTACACACCTCTTTACCACACATTGTCTTTCGGTGATTGACAGCCAATCAAATTTAAAGTTAAAGTGAGGTGTAGAAATGGTAATAAAGAATCCTCTCAGGCGCCTAAATGGAAATGAGAGGCAGAATCTCACTCTCCTTGCAATCAATAAATAAATTATTGAACTGCCATCTGTGCTGTAGTGACAAACATCACAGCGTCACATACTGTATAATTTAAATACTGCTGTTAACATTCTGTGTAATGAGCAAATTAGCTGCCACGGCTATTCTTGGGGACTACTATCAATAACAACATCTGTTAGCCAAGTTGATCTTCCGAACACAACTTGTCACATAATTAACTTGTCACTCGTTAGCGTGATTACTTTCCCAAATAGGCCTCTTACACTTGGCTGGATAGTGTAATCTCTTATTTTCACAAGCATTAGAAGAAACAGGGGAGGTATTGCTCCAGCTATAGTTTCCCCAATCCCCACTCTGCCGTGTTAATTAGGTCTTAATGACCATTATTGACTCATTAACAGACATTTGGGGATCATTTGGTGCTGCGCTGACCTCAAACACTCAAATGCCATACTATCAATGATGTTCAACCATCTGACTGTAACCTATTCCAATTAGCTTCTCCTAGGTTCAAAAACCTTTCTAAATAATTACCCAGCATGCCTTTAGATTAAAACCACTCACTGGGCAGTGCAACACTAGACTAGGTAAACCCCGCCCAAGCTGCTGGTGATTTGATTTTGCTCTGCCGCTCAGGCTGGAAACCTACACTTTTATTGTAATTTTGCGGGGACCAATCACAAACTGGCTTATCCACCTGCCGCGCTACTGGCGGGTTTGACATGATGACGATAGAGAAGCGACCAAGCAGCTTCTTGTTTACATTACAACATAGCGGCCACCGAAGCGCAGCAACCCGTTGAGGCCGCGGTTGCTGCTACGTCACCCAGATCGTTGGTCTGATTGGTTAAAGGACTAGCCAATTGCATACAGAGTCATTTGAACTATGCCCGTTGGTCACGCCTCTTGTGCAGAGAAAATACAGAACAGACTCCCCAGACCAATGCTCAATCTTACATCTTAAAAGACTGACCTTGGTCTGGTGATAGCCAAACTAGTGTGACGCCCATGTTTCTTCCAAATATTGTCATGTTGAGGTATTGTTTTTGGTAAGCTCAGAGGTCTTGGCTGAACACAGATCCTGTGTTTTGCATTGGAGCATTTGAACAAGGAAGTTTGTTTAGGTCTGAAGCATGAGCATTTTTTTGGGATTTGCAAAACAACCCTCAAGTCCTTTGCTCCTCTTGAAGAACTGGCTAAGCTTCAAAAGTGATTGTGATTGTGTAATCACGAAATGAAATGCAGTTTTATCAGTATCTAAGTCGCTACAAGCAGCCTAAAACAAAGAGACAGTGGTGAAAGACTGAGTGAAGGTACAGTAAAAGATCATCAACGGGCGCTGACAAAGTGGTGCAATTAAGATGAATCGAGATCTGACAAAATGTTTGTCTGAGGTGTAAACACACAAGTCAACAGTACTGAAGGTGCAGCGGGGGAAACAGCAGAAACGGATCACAGCATTGTTTAACAGCTTGTCAGAATCAAACGAGATCATTAACAAAAGTAGAAATTCCACGGGAGATTAGACTCGGGAGGGAAATTGGACGTTTGTGTTGATGAAGAACAATAAAACACGCTGTTTCTTTGCAATCTGACGTTTCCTCTGTGATGACACAGAGGACAAAAATATGTTAAAATTCTTTAATAATTGGGATAATGAAAGGCCTGCAGGCGCGTGTGAATGTGTTTGTGTGATTGTTTAGGTGTTGCACATTATTTACCTGCTCATCACGAACCAATAGCACCTCCTGCAATTCCCCACCTGGCAGACAAAAAAAAGAGCAAATTAAGGAAAACTGTCATTTACGAGTTATGATGGAACAGGGTGCTTCAAAATGCGTATGTTCTTTGAAGTTCTTATTTCAGCAAAATTATATATACACACTATATGTTTTTTTTTTAAATGTTATATCTAATTAAAATGATAACTGCATTCTCATTTTTCAAACTCTCATATCCTGAGGGCCAATTGGGATGAGTGCTTTTTTCCCCCCTCTTTCCCGTGCATCTGCAGCTTCCCTCTCTCTTTCCCCTATTCTCCACCAGTATCTCTCTATTGGTCTGTCTCTCTCTCCCTTTTTCCCGTCTGTCCCTCACTCCACTGTGGCTCAGTGAACTGCTCCTACAGCAATATCCCATCATTACCATCTCCCCAGCTGAGCTTCAGCCAGCCATTATCATGCAGCATTATTAATCTTCTTGTCTTATCAACTTGCAAATCACAAACCATTGAGCCTTATGGCACAGTTTGGGGTGCGCCGTTATTCATTTTGTAGGTCTACCTAGCCTCCAAGTCTTTCTAATCACCTGACGATTGTCATTCTCTCACTGTTGCCCTGCCCTTCTCCTGCCCCTGGTGCTCCACAGCAATGGAAAGGATCCGTGGGTTTCACTCCATCGTCTTACTTACACACACTCTCTCTCTCTCACCTACATTTCTTCTTTCTTCCACCTACCCACACAGTCTCTTGCACATACCGTCTCTGCCTGTCTTGGACAGACAGACAGACCTACATACATACCATACATACAAACAGGGTATCGAACCTCAATGCTTTTTTGGTTTAGTGACAAAAACAAAACAAAAAAACTAGATCAGGTCAGTCATTTTCTTATCTGAATCATAATTTTGCCATTTTTAGACTATTTTACAGTAGTTTAATTCTTGTATAGCTGATTGTGGTTAGACGACATTTAACACTTTTCTTCTTTGGTTTGGTCTTTCTTTTTGTTTTTTAGGTATCAACAAAATTGCAAATATTTTTGGGTTGGTATTGTATCAGCATTAATATTTAAAGATTTCAACTAAGTACATTCTTTCTCAAGAAAACCCATATTTTACCTGAATATTTCCATTTAATGCTACACCTACTTTCCCTCTACTACATTTCAGAGGGAATATTGTACTTTTCACCCCACTACATTTAGCTATAGTTCCTATACAGTATAAATAAATGCTCCTATTTACATAAAAAACATAGTATCAGTATCTACAATAGGATTTATAGTTTTAGATGTAATTAGAGTATGTCAGATAGTTCAAATTAACTCCACCTTCACCAGGTGTAACATTAATGTATCAGTTATAATAATCACATTTCTATACATCCATTATTATAATGTAAATGTAAATGTGCTGTATTTATATAGCGCTTTTCCAGTCTTAACAACTACAGGATACATTCACCATTCACACACATTCATACACTGTGGCCGGGGCTGCCGTACAAGGTGCCACCTGCTCATCAGATAAACATTCACACACATTCACACTCCGATGCACAGCACCGGGGGCAACTCGGGGTCAGTGTCTTGCCCAAGGACACTTCGACATGGGACTGCAGGGGCGGGGATTGAACCACCAACCTTCCGATTGGCAGGCAACCACTCTACCACTGAGCCACAGCCGCCCCAATAATAATGTAGCCTATAACAGCACTGACAGGGGCCATTTTGCATAATGATTGACACTTTGACACTTGTTCTTAATGCAGGCATTGTACTTGTATTGCTTTTACTCAAGTAAAGCTCTGAATACTTACTCTCCCAGCAACAACAACCAGCTCTACTCAACAACTATCCTCTTTCAATCGGTTTTCAATCATCCAATTAATTATCTTCTTTGTACTTATACCATTCCCTCAATATATCTCATTCAAACGAAAAGATGACAAAAAAAAACATTTACACTTTGGGCGCTGCTGCTGCTTCTGCTGCTGAAAGGAGTCAAGAGCAAGTAGGATACATTTTGTTAATGGGTGCGCATTAACATGCGTCTGCCCAGAGCCGACCCCTCTCCCTGACACATACGTCCACAGTGTTTCTGTCATCTCTCCCTCTCTCGCTCTCCCTGCTGATATTAGTATTCGGGGAAGGAACAGAGCCGAGTAGAGAGGCAAAGTTTCTTTAAAGACACACCATTGACCCCTGATTCTTGCTCTCACTTGAGTTTGCTTTTCTTCAGGGCTAAAATATTCACCCCGGATAATATGGCACGACTATGGCTATGCTATTTGAGGAAAAACGTGTTAGAAAATTGCAAGGAATGGGTGTTCCTGTGTGTGTGTGTGTGTGTGTGTGTGTGTGTGTGTGTGTGTGTGAGAGAGTGTGTGTGTCTGTGAGTGTGGATTTGCATTTCCTTTGAAAACTTTGCATGATAAATCACCTTTTTTGCCCCATAGCTCATTAAGCACCATACAACAGGTACTGAGCATGAAATATTTAGCAGAAGACAAAGTGTTTCATGTGCTCCTATGGACCCAGCTATTACCCAGGCCTTTCGCATAACATCCGCTAAAAACAGCCTACCCTTTGATCTTCATTAATATCGTTTGGTTAAATATTTCAAATATGCTTTCGTATGTTTGATTAACATCTTTCAGAATTATTCAGTAAAACAGAGATTAGCTATGAATCGACTGCTAATGATGAAATTGCGATTACCCACCCGTCACTATCAATCCAATGATGTTCAGCTAGGAGGGCTGATATTTTATTTGATCAGTAATATATGCCAATGCATACTGGACAGTTCATGAAACTTCATAGATCAACTTCCACCGCGCATTCAAATATGTGGTTATAAGCCCTGGGTATTAATATTTGCATTGGGTGTATTTTAGAGCACATTTCAGAGCACCGCGTGCTCGACATTGTAATTTCCAAGCTTATCTAATCAATTCTGTAAGCTCCATCGGCTTCATATCAGGCCTAGTGAAAGAAATCAGCTCAGTAGCACCTTCAGAACACTTATAAATAATGAAAAACAGCTTTTAAAAAGAAAGAAGCGCTTAAGGAAAAAAAATGTTGATTAGAAAAGTGCCTTTTATCCGTTCCTTCAAATCTTTCACATTCCAAAGATGCAGAGGACTCCGGGCAAACTGCAACGAATAAAGTACCCCTATCTGACCAGAGAGAGAGAGAAAAAAAGTATTAATTTTTTAGATAAAAAGTGCTGACAGCACAGAATGAGCCAGGTGGTATTTGGATATGAGCGGTGAAGATGAGATGAGAGCTCAGACGATCACTTTCATCTTGTGTATGGAGTTGTCCTTGAAAACTTCTCTGAACTCTGTGCCGTCTGGAGAGCACAGTGTTGCTTGTCTTTGGCATTTCACTCATTTCGCTTTCTCTAAATGACGATTTCGTTTGTCTGTGTGTAACCCGGACATGTCAAAACCAGAGTTTGACCCAGGTATACCAGATGAGTACCTAGTCATCATTTACAAGACGAGGACGTGTAGCTCTACTGGTGGGGGGGAAGCAGGGGAAATGGAAAGAAAAGGATTTTTTTTTTTAAAAGGGAACTTTAACATGGTTAACCGCATGTGTCCTATTTTGTCATGCTGATGCTATGCTGGGATAGGCGGAAGGTGGGCAGAGTGAGCAAAAATACAGAGATTTTATGCCATCTATAAATTAGGAGCGGTGGGTTGATGAGCAGTGAAGGAGGGTCGTGTCTTAGCACGGAGGGGGGGGGGGGAGAGACTGTGCTACTATAGCAGCCAGATGATACATTACACACACACAGTGATACACTGAGGTCTTGATGACAGTTATCCTGTTATAGAAAAGACTGCTGGGCAACACACACACACACACACACACACACACACACACACACACACACACACACACACACACACACACACACACACACACACACACACACACACACACACACACACACACAGGCCCTTGTGCATCTCCTCCGCTGAGGATTTGCATTCTGCTCCTGGCAGGTCGACCGACAAATTGCCCAGGCAGCCGCGGGAGACGGAGGCTCAGGCTGAGGGGAGAATGCAGCTCCGAAAGCACCTCATCCGTCTGATGCTCTCTGTGGATCCGCTACTGCATCACACCGCATGTCCAGAGGCAGGGCTGATAGGTGCGGACAGGCAAGGACTCTTTTTTTGGAGACCAGAAGGCCCGGCGGCCGTGGCCGGACCATCCCTCCCTTGGGCCAGAAATGGGCTCCGAGGCCAGTGCCCCCCTCTAAGCTCGCCCTAGGCCAGCAGCCCTGGGGCTATCGTTCACAAATCAGCCCCCGTTTTCCCAATCAAAGATGCCGACTGGGGGAAACTGGCCCAAAGTGCTGCTTAGTGCGTTGAATAATTCACCACACAAAATGTCGTCACACAAACGGACCATCCACAGAAATTAGAGGGGAAAAAAATGTACCAGGAGACCACCACAACCCCTGTCCGGATCACACTGATTTCAGAAACATTTCCTTAAAAGCATCTTTCAATCTTTAATCAACTGATAAAATGAATGGCAAAAAATGGGTTGGGAGATGAGCAAATAGGAAGAATTGCAAGCACTCTGTAACGCATCAGGATCAAAGTGGGTTTTTTCTGCTTCTGATATTCCTATATTTTTACATGATTAATGATTGAGGGCCGTTCTGCAGCCCTATTAACAAGCTCAAGTTAAATAGGGCTGATGTAAAAAGACTAATGTTGAAACTGCTCGTAATAGACTAAACTCTGTTCTAAGATTCTTGCAGTACTGCACTTAGTAACTAAGTAACTACTTCCCATCAAAGGGTGAACTTGAGAAAAGACGTGCTCTGCCTGCAAAACAGGACTTAGACCACAATAAGATTAACATGATTAAAAACTAGAGAGTCAGCATTTAGACAAACTCAATGCAGTTCACATTGGGTGTATGTGCACACAAGTGTACATTCAGAAACACACAGTCGTACACAAACACATCAACACAAAGTCCCAGGCGTTCAAGCTGATTAGGTAGACTAATTGTTGTCTATTCACCCTGGTCCGAGTGCTGTGCTCCCTGTGTTGCAGGTCAAATTCCCTGTGGACATTTTCACCTGTTTCCTTAGAACCCCAAGTGTCAACAATTATCATGCTCAGGTGCCCATGGCCTAACACCGTTGCCTGCCAGACCGAGCCAACCCCACCTACGGGTCCTGTCGGGGAGAAAAGAGAGCCAGGTAGAGGAGATGGGTCAAGAAATAAGGGGACAAAAATGGACAGAAAGTGTCAATGTTACCTACATGAGTGCCAGTCTCTGAGGCACGGTTTAATAGATGTGTGTGGGTTTGTGTTCAGTAGGTACAGTATGTACATTGCTGGCTTCCCACTTGTGTTTGTTGCCACGCTGCTCTCTCTCCCTTTCCTTAATGAGGCTGGACGCGTGGCTGCCTCAGCACCTGCCGTGGGTGGCCACAGGGTTAATCCCGGCTGGCTTCCTCTCTCACTTTGTCTCCCGTCTCTCTCTCTCTGCTATGCCTCTGGGCTGCTGACGGCAGCAGGCACTCTACGAGAGGGCGGTGAGGAAGGAGGGGAGGTGACAGGAGGCACCGATACCCCGGGGTTCCCCCCTCCAGCACAGCAGAATGAGTTGTACCATACGCCGCTGGATACCTGACAAGCGGACGCCTTCATAAATTACCAAATGAAGATTGATCGTGCGCACCCCTCACCTCTTTTTGTGTCACCGTACAGGCAGACGTACACAAAAGCAGAGAGATGCGCATACACACCTACGCATGCAGCCAAACAGACAGCAACGCATGAAGATGCAGAAGAAGAAAAAAAAAAACACAAGCACAGCACAAACACAGAGTCATCAGCAGCTGTTGTCAGGCTCCAGGTAAAAGTGATCTGACTGCTTCATGCACCACCAGCAAGGTGAAACAGTCAGTCAAGTGGACAATCCGTTGGCCAGTCAGTCAGACTGGTGATGCAAACTTCATTACAGGTCCTGTCAGCCAGGCTAAAGGAAGCTGTTTTATATATGGAGGGCCAACACATCTGAGGGAACTGCTGGGACAGTGTGAATGTGTGTGTTCACTCAAATCAAGAAAGATATGGAAGAAAATGTATCTTGCTCTCTCTTTTGTGATGGCACACATGGACACGTACACAAACGCACCATGGCAAATGTTAAAATGTATGGTCTCTGCACGACTAACCTGCACAGCGGTGTGTGCTGTACTGAGTGTACATCACTTCTACCCTTCTTATCCCTGTTAATAAAGGGGTGGATTTCAGTGGAAGGAGCAGGGCCATTCAGCTGAGACTGATGCCTCTACATCTGATGCGTAAAGATCATCTGCATCAACCCGCCCCGTTCGCCAGTGTCCTGCACACTGTTAAAACCAACCGCATCAGCAGAACATCCACAACACACACACACACGGCACATACAGAAATTAATCGACTTGCGAAATCACAATCAGGACATTGTCTTTCGCTTAAAAGCGTACACACACACACACACACACACACACACACTTTCTTGCTCGCTTATTTCTCTCATACATTTTCCCAGGGACAGTAACCTTGCCTTGCAAGTTGCTTACTCAACAGACCTTGTTACGGTGTGGGCGCTTTACCACTCCTGCCTCCGCCGAAAGGTCAGCACTGTCGAAGCCGATCTCATTTCAATGGGGGCCTGCTCCGTTATGATCGGGCCATTATCATAAGCTGATTCACAAATTGGTGCGGTAAGGGATGATGGGATGAGGGCCATGAGGTCCTTGCTGGGTGAATGCAAGATAGAGCAAAGGGAAGAGAAATGTGCAAATGGTTATGCAGAGTATACAGACAACAAACGCGCCTTGGTCAGAGGAGTGAGAGTCTGTCTCTGCATGTCTTCCATCTCCTATCTGCACTCCTCGTCAAGGACTGTGCCGGTAAATTGGCAGCGCTTCAATGAGAGACAGAAACAGAAAGAATGAGAGCGGGTAGGGGGGGAAAAAAGGGAAGAGTGTAACCTCCTAACTCCCTCCTTAAAGGAGCTTTTTACATGTGTAGACACACTAGAATGACTTGAGGGCCTGTCAGCAAGCTGAGAAAAAGAGCTGCGGAGAGGAGGAAAAGAGGAAAGAAAAGTCAAATAAATCTGACTGATACTCTCCTCCGTCGGTTGGCCAAAATGCCAGATGCAATGTAAATCATGATGCGCTGACTGTCCGTCCCGGCCGAGCTGACATTACCCCACCAGCTGTCTCCGCTTTACGATTTGGCCAATCATTTCATCAAGAGGCACAGGCGTAGAGATTGATGTTTATTCAGAACCGGTCGACATATTTCAGTTACACAACCAGCGAAAGAGACACTTTTACATTAGTCAAGCCTCTGTAACTGAACACAGGATAATTTAATATGCCATATAAGGGACACGAGTACACCGCACAAAAAGGTTTCCAGCATATCAATTTATCTCTACCCTATCTAACAGTGGCCAGGAAAGTTTAGACAGGGTCAGGTTCATGGTTCCTTATGGTTTGACATGCCTTAATATTCCACTTAAATATTAATACTGTGCACGTTTGATTTCCACACAGTTGCTCTAATATGCCATAAAAGGCACCCATTCAAACCTTATAGACTGCATGTGTGTGGTCCGACTCTTGAGGTGTGCGGTAATGATAGTTATGAAAATATTACAAATTTGCCAGTTGTGTTTCTTGCACAATGTCAATTCTGCCAAAACTTCTGTCCAGGAGGAACAGCATACCTTGTACCTAGAGCTTGTTTGATCCCGTCAGAAAAGCAATGGAGGGAAATGGCAGAATGTTTAATGTCATGGCCATAATAAGCAGTATTATTACAACTATTAAACTGAAGTCATAGGTCAGGTTCAAACGGACACAATGGGAGGGACAAGGCAGCCAAGGGAAACGGCAAAAAAAGAAGACAAATTCCTTTGGCTTTCTTCCCAAGCAGCATACATTAGCAACAGTGTTAGTACTGTTTTCCGACCTGGTTTTGACCCTTGGGAGTGCATCGACATCACCCAGCCGTCAAGACTACGCAACCTCATGTATATTTCCACAGGTGAGTAGTTAAAAATGTTCCAAAAGCTTGGCTCTGTCTGTAATGAATCACTGGCTGCTGTCTTTTCCCTAAAGCATCTTACATATCTACATAGTCAAACCTCTGAGTAAAGAGAAAGAATCGCTAAGAAATTATAAATATAAATGGATAATATATATATATAATATATATATATATTATATATATATATATATATATATATATATTATATTATACATACATTACAACACACACACACACACACACACACACACAGTATATAAAACCCACAAAGCTACAATGTCTCCCTGCTCAACACAGAAATAACGGCAAGTTTAAATAATTCCGGAGAGCGGCTGGCCAATAAATTTCCGAGCAGAGGTTAATTTAGTGAGGGGAAACCTCGCCGCAATTACCTTGTTCGATGCCTCCCCTCCGAATGCCCTCAGGGCCCCGTCTGAAATGTCACCCAGGAGGAGGGATGGAGGGCTGGAGGTTTGGCAGGATGCAGATCCACCTCAAGATGCAGCCATGAAAAACAAGGCAATCAGGACAGGCTAAATGCTAACAACAATGGAGTCCTATTAGTGTCTATCACCAGAATGGGTGAAATTACTCTCCTTCAATAATCATCCTCTCCCTTATAATTTTCATCAGATTTCCTATATAAATAAACTTTAAGAAGCAAAGAGAGAGGGAGGAATGGTGGAGACAGATGCAAATAAAGAGAGGAAAAGAGTAAAGGTGATGCTGTTAAACTGAATAAAAAGTAGTATTTTTTTCCAACTGGCTCAGCTACAGTAACGTGGCGCAAAATAGCTGATTAGTAATCTATGTAGAACAACCAATTTCTGTTTCAAATGGCATTTATTTTGGGAGCATTATAGAGGATGTCACGCAGTTAATGACTTACTATTTGATGTGATTTTATGGATTTGACAGAATGACTCCCCACTCACTACATCATCCACCACGCTTGCCTGCCAATACACAGGACTCATCTTTATCACACTCCCATAAGCTCTGGGCCTGGTTGCTATATCTACTGCTGAGATCTGGGATGCCTGTAATTACCGCACTATCTACTCAAATCGGCCCGATCCAAATCTTTATTTCCCCGAGGCCCCAGCCAGGCTCCTTGCTAGCTCTTACCTCCCAGGAAGACCCAGCCAACGTCTGTGCTTTTTAATCAGGCCTCGACTCAAGCTGTTCCAGCAGAGAGGGAAAAGACGGTCAAGCTGTGCCAGTGGCTTTAGAAGGTAAAAGGTTCCAACATAGTTTAGCCCAAATATAAACACCGTCAGGCTGTTAATTCAAACGTTACACTGTGTCTTCGTCATTTGGGAGTAATACATATCTTTTTATAGTTGTCTCGTGCCACATAGTTGTCTGACTTTTGAAACCACAAACAACAAAGTCCAGATGGAAGTCATTAGTGAGCTATGGTACCCTGTGATATTATACAGGACTAATGGCACAACAAGGAATTAGCACAACTGAGATATAATATAATTAAGCACCTCAGCTTTACAGGGAGACATCTTTTTGTTGGCCATGCTGTGGCTCCGAAACGAATGCTAATATTAGTTGAAATAAACATGTTGCCCATGTCCCATGTTTTAATGTCAGTGTGTTATATATAAAACATAATCTAAAACCAAGAGAGGAAGAAGCTCATTTGCACTTCAGAGCTCAATTTAGCAATCTCTGCAGGCCTTTGCTTATTTGCCCATCGCTTCCCCGCCCTTCTGCATTAAATGCTAACAAACCGAATCTGCAGGAGTCCAAAGGCCCCGCATTAGAATTTATAAACAGTTTAAAAGAGACATAAGCAAAGGCATTCACACAAACACCATCAATATTTCACAATTCATAACATTTCCCCTCTCATGTACAGTTAAATCCTCATCTGGAAATAAATGGTGCTTTAGCCCGATCCAGTTAGCTAATTGATTGTGACCGTTTGTAGAAATTGCACTAGCGGGACGCAAAGCCGCCCCCCTCTTCCTACTGTAAGAGAGAAAACATCTCCACTGAGGCTTTTAATGGTGTATGTACAAATAAAGTCAGCCTATTTGATCAGCCTTCAGTGTATTGGGGGTACATTCAATGGATGTGTCAATCTGAAGTCTTTTCACTGTCAAAGAAATTACGCGTAAAACTCAGAAAAAGATGTGATAAATTGTAGAAACTGTAGCATGTCTGCTGCTTCAGGAGGAAACTTGTTTTCATTGTGTGCTACGCAGTTAAAACAGAAACTTCAAAAAGGAAGAGCAGGCTGATTTTAGCTACAGGAATAGGCAAAACAAAACTGTTTTCATCTCATCTCATGGAATAATCTTATCCCTCAGCCTAGAAGAACACAAATAAAACCCACCTCATCAAAGCAGTCGCCCAGCATTTTATTTGACAGAGAGGGGACAAAAAGTGCATGTACCTTGGTGAATGCGTGCCAAATAAATTAGACAAGCCGCTTGAGCAAACCCAAAGGTCTAATTAGGTACACAAATTCAAAGGACATAATGTATGAGGAGGATGAGGGAAATGTTAGGTTAATGCCGCGCAAAGCAGGAACACACCCGCTGATTTGGGCCTAGAGTGCCGGCGAGCACGAGAGTGTGCCGCATACTGAAGGAGCTTTTGAAGTGAGCATTGTATCAGAGGCCCCTGCTACAAATCACCTCCTCGCTGCTCAGACTGAGCACCCCACACTTAGAGAGAGAGAGAGAGAGAGAGAGAGAGAGAGAGAGAGAGAGAGAGAGAGAGACACACACACAGTAATATTAAGGAGTGAGAAGTGAAAATAACGAGAGGAGAGCAGAGAAGATGAGAGAGAATAATGGAAAGAGCGGCTACTCTCTCCTAGGTAGCATGCTATGGAGGACACCCATTTGTTTTTTCTTTTAAACTCGGTATGGGAAATGGTAAATAGACAGCTCTTGTGTGCTATAAGGACAGTCTCCTGTGTGTGGGGCGTGAGGGGTGGCATGTTGGGAACCATTGCCTCGTCTTGCTAATACATCACTTATTGTTTAGTGTCTGCGGTGTGACTGCAATGCTAATCAAAGCCAAACTTCCTCAGATTGCACTTTACACGGCACAGGTGGCACCGCTAAAGAAAAAAAACACAAAGACCCAAGAAATCCTTCTCCCCCTCCTGTTCCTCATCTCTCCTCTCTCAGGTGGATCGCTCATTAAAAGATGGCTGTACAGCAGGTGTTCGGTCACAGAGCGATGAAGGAGAGGGTGCTTGAAGTGGCAAAAATCACAAAGTGGATCGGAATGCCGTTGCATGTGTAGGCGCGTGAATTAAGGAAATGCGCACACACACACACACACACACACACACACAAATATGCATTATTATAAGCAGAAATACTGTATGTAAATGCTCACAAACAAATTCAGGGGAGTTGTGAACATCTGCTTGGAGCAGGTCCCCGTAGATCTGACTTATGGAGAGTGAGTCCTCTCTGGCCCAGTGCAGCCTGCTTGGGTGGGCCTGCTGCTGCTGATTCTAACACACACACACACACACACACACACACACACACACACACACACAGGCTGGCAGTGAGAAGAAGGCAAGAAATATAATATGTAAAGGCTTAAAAGGTATGAATGAAAGAAAGAGAAACAGGAAGATGGAAAGAAAGTTACAATTGCAGAGACACAGAAAATTCGCACCACAGATGTCAGTTGATGCCATTGCTGCTCTCTCCCCACATTATAACGATAATAAGCCCTGTAGAAAGGCAGGTCACAATACTCGTAATTTCCCCTCTCCTGCTCAGCCTTCATGTAAATGCTGCCGTCTGACTCCATAGGGGGGCCGGAGTGCAGCCCGCGCCACTTCACGCTGCACCGAGATAATAGCAAATGTGTTTGCAGGGGATGCTATTTTTACACAGGGATGCCAGATTCCATTCCTTCAGCACATTTCTTTTTTTTGTTCTTTTAAGACTCCGATTATTTCCTTGCCTGTCCTCCCTCCTATCCCATCCTGCCCGCCCGATTCAATTAATATTCAGCCAAAGTAAGTATGAAAGTAGAAAAATCAATTTATCATGCTTCAGAATCAGGTCTGCTGTTCTTTTGTGATAGTCTAATGCTGGTTTACGTATGCCGAATGGATCGTTGAAACCCTGTCTCGCATTGTAGTCTGCTTTAGTCTTACTTCAGTCCCAGGGAGGATGTTTTCTTGTCTTTGCTGCCAGGGCTCTGACACCCCTGCATGTGGGTATGTGTTTGTGCAGGCGCCCCACATGCGTGTGTGCATGCTTGTATGTGGGGACCACTTGTTATTCCCAGGGTTGGAGCTCACTGAGGCCTGAGTCTCTCTGTGTTTACAGCTCCGGGGGCTTGTTGCCTCCTGACTACAAGAAAGCCTGATGAATAAATAACATCCAACTCTCTCTAGCTCTCTCTCACACTCTCCAAGGCATTGAAGTTTGTGTGTGTCTATGTGTGTGTGTGTGTGTGTGTGTGTGTGTGTGTGTGCGCTCATGTCTTACTGTGGGTGTATGTGTACATATGTGCCTGTACCTGTGCGTTTGTTTGTGTGCACGATGTGTATGGGTACAAGCATCTATGTCTGTGACCGCATGTGTCACAATGTGCATCTCTCAGTGGACCAGACTCTCCTTCATCCGGCTGATTCCTGGCCCCTCTTGGCAGGGAGCTGTCAGAGAGGGAAAGCCAGGGACAAACACTCGGATGGAGAGAAAAAACATCCTCTTTATCCTAAGCATCAGTAGGAATATGCAGAAGGCTATGTGTGTGCAAGCGCACATGCTAGCGTCTGAGTGTGTGCCTGTTTCTGTGTTAGTTGAAGTGAAACACAGATTGAGAGGAGAAAAAGACATCCAGAGAAAAAGAGGAATGCATTAAACAATGTGTGTATTCTCCTGAGCAACAGGCTCCAACGTCTCTCCCAGGATAGGCCTTCATTAGCCCTTAGCCTGCTAATTTAACTCACCAAGAACTGCAGCACAGTAAATGCCATTTATTTATCTAGACTGGATACACAGTGTGCATGTTATAGCCTTAGTGATGGCAATGAGAGTTAATGCCCCAATCAACAAATAGGGCCTCTTTCCAAGCAATCTTTAAGTGTTTTTTTTCCTGCAAAGGCAATAAAAGAGTCTCTTGTTAGCACTATAGCAGCTAGATATTCATTTGTCTCTTGCGGCTGCTTATGAAATGTGAGCAAGAGGGGGAAGCGGTTTTATTTACATGGCATTATGTTCCATCAAGTGGTTGTGCTCAATTAGGGGAGCCGTCACAATGGTTTTAAGTCTCTAATACAGCCTGCTGAAAGGGACCATGACTTGCTAATAGGGTGTAATTCCTTTTGTATCTGTATCCATGTGAAGCGGTAGGGAGGGAAAGGGAAGAGGGAGGGGGGCAAATCCATATCATCAGTAAAAACAATGCATCAATTAAGCAATTAGCGATGAACAAACTGGGCAGCTTTCCAAACCCTCCCAATAAGGCACTGTGCCAAGGGGGCTTGTAACGTTCATTATACCCACATCACAGAGATGGAAAGAGAGAGAGAGAGAGAGAGTAAGAGAGAGAAAACAGGCAGAGAGAGAGAGAGAGAGTGAATGAGAGAGGCTTGCCTTTCATTTGTAAAGTGGAGGCATTTGTCTGCCAGCATGGAGACGTTTTGTTCCGCCAGATGTGCTTTTTAGCGAGGCCACATGGTCGGTCAAGGCTGGGGAGAAGGTGTGTATGAGTGCCAGCATGTGAGTGTGTGCACAAGTGTGTGTGTGTGTGTGTGTTGGGGGGGACACCAAACGGCCTCTTTGCTGCCATCTGATTAATTAAGACTTGAAAGGGTCCCAGTGGCAGCAGGGTTTTAATTGTGGTAATTGGGGTTAATAAGGTGCCATTACATGCGCTGATCACAAGTATTGTTTCATTCAGACGGGTAAATTGAGCGGGGTTAAACACTGATGGTAGAAGGGATGGGAGGAAAAGGGGAAAGAGGTGGTGAGGGGGAGGAGAAGGGAGGGAAACTTGGCAGTCATACATGCCACTTGTTTCTGCATGTTAACACCATGTAGCCCCTGTCGGGAGCTGAAAGGCTAATATGCTGGAAACGACCGGTGAACGTTTTTAGCTAATCAGCAAACCTGTCACTGGTTTCCAGTTTGGAATTATATACTTTTTGTGATTCAGAGTTTGACCCAAGGTTATTAAATTGGCTGATTAATTACATTTCAGAATGGCATGTTTTACTCAAATATCTTACTACCAACTGTATCACTATACAGCAGCAGCATCACTCTATCAGCAAATACCGTACATACTCATTCATTGGACCTTGATTTAAATAAATTCTGCAAAACACACATAGGCCATTTTATATTAAACACAATGTTTTTTCAATACATTGTTTTCATTTTTTGAGGAGAGTATGACTCATTCAACATTTAGTTTTAGTGCACTTTTATTTAACTTTTCTCCAAGCCACAATAAACTCACTTTTTCGGGACTTCTGGGTTGGCGCTCCAACTACAACCACAGCTTCCCTGGAAAGGAAACCTGGCCGGGGACCTTCTTGCATGTTGTTACTATCTCTTTTTTACTGAACTTCCTAACACCTCTCTCTACTGTCACTGTCCAATAAAGGCTTAAAATGCCTCTCAGTTAGAAACACTCTCGTCATAGATTTAACCACTTATTGCAATCAATGGAAATACAGTTATGCTTGGTGCTGATGGCTCTGCTCTTGATAATGTTCCCTGGATCAGCCAAGCAGCATGCTAAGCTGGAACAGGGAGCACCATGCACCTTCCTCCACAGTGCTATGGAAGAGGGTCTGGCTAGTCCACGTAGTATCCTGAAATAGGAGAAAAAGTTGCTCTGGTTTATTGGCATGTGTTTAAACCAAACACAATCATCTTGGGCGGTGCTAAGCACCAAACAAACCCCAGGTGCCGCTGCAAAATACCCTCGGGAAGGAACTTGTTTTGGTGGAACAAGCGTATGTTCAAAGTTTGTTTTAGTTGTGTGCCAGAAAACTGGGATTGGACAAATAGTCTAGCTAGCTCTCTGGATTTACCCTGCAGAGATCTGAGGAGCAGTTAGTCATAGTCCTCATAAATCCACCGCAGTCCAACACAAAGAAAGCGAAAGATAACTGACATCCTGCCAACAAGGACATCCAGCGCAATTTCCCGCAGCATCACAGCAATCCTGAAATTGGAACTTTGTGGCTATAGACTAGTGTAACAGGGACCAGTGAGGAGGGAGGCATATTTAAAAGGACGGCCTTGATTTAAGAATGGCTGTGATTGGTGCGTGTCTGATAACGCCAAGCTTAATTAAAATTATCTGAAAAAATGCGCTGTTTCCAGTTGTTGCTTTACCAAACTAGTACTGTGACATCCCCAAACTTGTATGGTAACATTAGCTAACATCAAAAAACACAGCTCTCACCTGGCCATAAAAAACATAAATAAAAAATTACAATAGAAAGCCCTGCAATACATAAATGGGAAGTGGCTCCACCATGCAGATTTCTCTCTTTCAATCTTCCGTTCCATTCTGCTGCAATTACAATCCCTGCAAGATTCTCCCATTCTCCCACACAGTCGCCACAGAGAGCTCCTGAGTGGCAATACGTGTGCGGGATAGATATAGTCTGTACTCTCCCTTTGTCCCAATATATGGCATGCTAATTAAGTGGTCCGAGAATGACAGATGCATCCAATGCAAACACTTTAAGATGTGGAGAAAAGCCATGCTATTATTCTTTCAACAGGTGTGTACTTCTGCCCCTGATTTAAAGTGTTAACAGTCTCACTTTTTATGAGTGAGATCTTTTGAGAGGGGAAAGAAAAAGCTTTTATTCTCCGTATCACCATCAATCTACTGTCGACTTTTTCCTGTAAGTCCACTTAAAAGCTAACACTTCAGAGCTAACTGCATCATTATCTGTAAATCATTTGTAACACCTGCATACAAAAGGACAAAGTTCAATTCTGACAGATGAAAAAGTGCAAACACGTACGCACTAATCCTGCAATATTTTACTGAGTGACATATTGTGTGTTTTACAGATATGCTTCAAAATAACCTGACTTCTAAGATTAAACATCCTCAGAACTTGATGAGATCTTAACGGTGTTACCCACTCTGTACAAAAAACGTATACATCCTGAATCTCTTTCACAAAACAATGAACTGTTACATTCCCCTCCCACCGTGGACAGTCATTTTGGGTGTGCCTGAGTGATTTAAGCTAACTTGGCAAAGCTCTGTGGAGTGTGTCTTCTTTACCTGCTGACAGCAAGCACAGAGAGAGAGAGAGACAGAAAGAGAGAGAGAAAAGACAGATCATCCATGGGGGTGTTGTGCTGTCCTATGGTCTATGTTTTTGTCAGGTTGCCCAGGGAAGAGACAGAAGAACGCCAGGCCAATTAATCAAAGTCAGATGTGGCTGGATGCCTGGAGTCACTCATGATCCCTGTTCTGCCCCTCCGCACCCCCACCCACCCACCTACACCCACACCTACAGTACATACACAAACACTTTCTTTTCTCTCATGCTACTTCTTTACCTGTCTCTGTGTGGCTCAGAGTTGGAGCGAGTATTTCACTCATGAACGCACACATTACACACACATCAATGCAGAGACACAGCAACCCCACTATTGCCTGACACACAAATATGTATAACTATGCCTCTGTTCTTATATTGACAATAAACTCAAGCATCAACTTTCATATAGCCCAGTAAAGTTCTCAGCATGTTGTCCTCAATTTAAAGGATCATCTTCATATCGTGGAAGACATCAGGTCACATGTTGTATGTAAGGAAGTTTGCTAACACATACACACGCACCTATCCTCATGAAGTGTAAAGTGAAGTCATCCAAGTGGGTGAGGATTTAAAGAAAAAAATTAGAACCTCTCTCCCCTGTGTGACCTCAAAATGCACAGATCATCTCCCTCGCTTCTCCTTGAATTTGTCGGAGTGGCACTTTTGCTTAAAACAAGGGAGTTTAGGAAACAGCAGATTTAGATGCACCTCGTTGTCTCTTGGTGTCACAGCCCCCCCCCATTTGACTCTAATTTACACTACTGCAGAAAGCCTGTGAGTTTTAGCACGTTACAAAAACACTTTCTACAATCTAAAAACATTTTCCTTTCCAGGGACGAGACACATTTGGAGAATTGCATGACATTAACAACAGTGATGATGTTTTTACAATGTATTTTTCAGAATGTATCAAGTTTTCCCCAAAAAATAATCGTCAGGGCTAACTCTGGCAGATGACCTGAGGGGGGTTGTGACAGCCACATGTCTCATGCAAAAAACAAGATGTTGCACCAGCCACCTGCCTTTACCCGGTCCCGACTAACAACAAGATTTCTAATGCAACATGTGATGTTCAATGGGTGTCTTGAGAAAATGTTACCCGGGTCACTGACTTTGGCAGGTATATTAAAAACAAAAATGCCCAAATGAAGAGACAGAACTGTGTGTTGAATGAAATATCCACTGTAAGAGTGTATTATCCAAGTCAGAAAGATATACAGCCTAAACTGCCAGTCGGGGACCTTTGTTGCATCTCATACCTTTCTCTATCCTCTCACTTCCTGTTTTTGCCTCTATTCTATCAACAGTCCAATAAAAGGCAAAAATGCTGATGAAAAGAAATGAAACAAAACATCAATGGTAATATTGATTTACTTTGAAATATATTCATACCGCATTGCTTTAATACATGGCACTCAAACTCCAATTGGAAGTACGAGCGATTACACTGCATAGCCTATATAGTAAAAGAATAATCTATGTTGCTAGAAACTTTATGTGCTGTTATAGGGCATCCATTATTATGGGAGATTTGCTTAATAACGTTACATTTTTCATGTTGCTTCCAGGCCAAGAACCACTCAAAGTTCTACCAAAGTCCAACAGAACTTTCATGCTGTAAGTAAGGCTTGCTTTTAACAGCAGCCACTTTATCAGGACATGTACAATAGGAACACACACGTTGCTTCCCTGGTTGAGATGAGCTGTTTACATGACATGGCTCGGGTAAGTTGGGGAGCATGGATCAGGATGGACATAAAGGAAACAGGTAAGTAACATGTTACAGGTGTGATTTGCCATTCAAAAGCAAGCTATGCTTTGTGGAACCAAATTTATATGCAAGGTGACATTCATTTCAATGATATGGAAGTACAGAGGGTTAAAAGTGACATGTGTACAGGCAGACCAGGACTCTTCATTACCTCCTTCGCCTTCCCTCTCTTCTCTCCTTATCCTTCTGTCCTGACTCTACTTTTCCTAACTCCTCCTCCTCACCCACCCACTGACGTGGAAGCTCTAATTGAGTCTACAGGGAGCCAACATTTATTACATCTGAGGCGAACAGGCAGGTCTCTTCTGCTTTCTGTCCCACCAAGGGCTTCTCTCTCTTTTTCCCTCTATGCTCCCTTCTATTACCACCATCTCCAACGGCTTCATGCCCAGAAAGCCCTCGATGTTCCACCGTCTGCCGCGGTGAGCCACGCAAGCTAGCCTCAGTTTTTCTTCTGCCTCTCTTTGATGTGTGCCAATGTTCAACAAGCTCTCCTCTTTTGTCAAGCCACTTCCGGGACGACTGATTTAGACAGAGGTAGCAGCTCACACCTCGCTGGCGTGGGCTACATTCCTATGTAGTTGTGGGGGAAAATGGAAGAAAAAAGAGAAAGAGAAAAACCCCATCGGCTGTGGCAGCATTCAGTGATCCTCCACAATGGACTTACTCATGTGTATGTGCGCCTTTTTCCACAACTTCTGTAAAAACACTCCTGTTGCAGTCCCCAGTGGGATGGAAAGCACATAAGTTTTCTGGATCTTCCTCTTCTCCCCCCCCCCCCCCCCCCCCCCCCCCCCCCCCATCACACCCCAGCAAGTGGTGCAGAACAATAGCAGGTGAATCTGACGGCGACCTACTCTAGACAGAGTGGGGCCGTGAAAAACAGACAATGACCTTTAAAAGACAATATGCTAATAAATAGCCGTGGCGAGGGCCCCGGCACTCCACACAAAGGGACCTTGGGAAACCGGCAGAGTTTTAATCAGGTGCGGCTCTTTTAAAAAGAGCCTGTGGCCACATAATTGATCCCAAAAGGTAGGTCCCCGCACGGAACCTTGGGATGCCGTTCCGTTACTATAAAGAACTAATAGTACTCTTTGTTTTGCTCTCCGGGAGGATGGGGAGATTTAAATTTACTGTATATTCTTGTGCTACAAAGGCCACAAATGGTAAGCATTTTAATGATGAAAATGTTTTGATGTCTTACACCTACTGAATATGGAAGACGGGTGTGTGTTTTGCCCCTCCAGTGACAATACATAGGCAAACAGCCTGGCCGAGATAAAAAGGCAAAGCGATGAAGAAAAAAAAAAAGTCACTGAATCAGTGTTATTACTGATTTGGTTGGGAAGAATTGCGTGTGTGTGTGTGTGTGAGTGTTTGTGTGTGCTAACTTTCACGCCAAAAGTGCCCTCCTTGGCTAAATGTGCTGCCATTTTGCCTGGAATTGTGAGAATAAGCCACTGTATTAGAATTCCATCAGCATTTCTGTCACTTTCTATCACAAAGGCACACACACTTGTGCACTCACACAATGTCTAAACTGATTCCAATGCTAGGATTCAACGTTGTTCCACAGGTTAAAAAAAACTAAAGCAAATGATTGCCCGCTCCTAAATTACACATCAACATAAAAAGTCATGAGAAGAGAGACAAATTATCTCTACAACAATTAATCTCCTCTCTCTCTTATGAGTGCTGCCATTGATTTAGCGATAACGATGAGATAAATGTGTGTGGAGCCTGCCAGCGGTTTTAGTGGCAGCCAAAACGCTGTTCCTGACTGCAGTTGAGTCAAAGCTTTTGTCTCCCACCGCAATGTAAACACATGTGAACCCGTTGGCAGGAAAAAACACATCTGAGCTAAACTGTGGTTTACACTGATTACAGGCTTGCAGATGCCGCAGATTCTGTCAGAGAAAAACATTACATGAAGAGGGATCCTCCGACTTCCAGTTGTCAGGTGAAACCACAGCGGCCCGCTCCTGGCACTGCTGGCTCTGGTTATATTGGCTCTGGTGTAAAGAGAGCTCAAATGTTTCCACTGTTTCTATCCTCAGTTTAACACTTTTTGAGATGAAACTCCAAACAAAAGGTGGTTCTCAAGTTTGCTATTTTGATAATGTCTGCTTTGGTGGAAAAGGACAAAACTTCCTTGTCTCGCTATTGCATAGGAAAGAAAGAAAAAAAGGTTATGTTGACTGTGGTTTTAAATGTCTGCCCTCTTTGTAACTGGGGGAGTGATCTCTGGAAAATGAATCAGGTAATTGCATTAGGCTTTCCAGTGCCGTACAGAGATCATCTTTCCCAGCTGGGTAAACGCATCACACGCAGCACAAACATCAACTTAAATGGGAAATACAACACCGATCAAAGCTTGATAGCCCAATTTATTCCTTGTGAGTACAGCATAAACATTTAGAAAAGAGCAGAGCAAGAAATCTAAAATATTTTTGCTGTGGCGCTCTCTGAATAGCTGGACCAAGCCAGCATTGGAAGACTCAAAACATAATTTAGGTATTTGGAATAACAGTTGAATCAAATCAAATTACCTTCTCTGAAGAAAAAACGCAAAGACCAAGGAATGCTTGCAGCCTAATTCTTGCACTTGAATAAGTGATGTAAAGCTTAATACATATCACATACCAAACATTTTGTGCCAGGTTGACAACTAAATGCTTCCTTAATTGTCACGAGATTAATGGACAATATAGTCACTCTCACAATTTTCAAATTACTAGCGTTCCCTTTAATTATTAGATTGAAAATCCAAGGACAGAGCCCTTTTTTTACAACGCCTCCATCATGCTAACATAGCGCCTTGCCTCCAAACCATCCCATAAAATCCCATCGCTGCACTTAATTGTTCAATATGAAGCCAAAGCATCTGAGGTAATTCAAATGTCTTTCTGCGATGAATATGTGCAATTGTCCTCTTTCCCTATTCTAATTTAATGCCATCTGGGGAAGGTGATTGGCTCTGTGTTGCCATTGCTGCCAACCGGGGTCAGCCTAACCATCAAGCGCTGTAATTGAGTAGTTAGTGGCAATTTTCTCCCCTAATTTCCATCTGCGAAATCCGGGCCTGGCATGGCAAATAGCACATTACACAGGCGCGATTGTGGCAAAGTGTAATAACATCGTTTCCACAGTTTGAAAACTTCCCCTGAACAAATGAGAATCACTGCGGTACATGTCATTTCAAAAACTCATTCCTTCCCCCTGCACTCATCCTTGATCACACACACACAAACATGTAAGGAAACACACACTGGGTTGAGACGCCGGGCAGAATAAAGAATGTGGTGACGTCCCATTAACATATAGATAATTAGCTGCTCCAACCGCGGCCGTCCCTTCAACACCCTAATCCCCTGACAAAGCCTTTGACTAGCACTATCACAAACACCATGTTGACGACGACGCAGCTCTTAGAGGCCATCTTGTTTGGCTTATTCACCATGACACGCTTCTATCAGAAGAAGATGAAGGAGGTGATGATTTATGAGGGTGTAATCCATAACCAATGCCATTCCTTGTGTATTTTCTGGGAGAAAAAGCCGGGGTGGAGTTGTAAACTAATGGACCAGCAGGTTTGAACACTGGGACTTGATAACTTTGGCTGGGAGATTTATGGTGATCGTAAAGCTACGTCAGGGACAAAGAAGAGAGGAGATATGAGTCGGACTACTAATGGCTAGGTTATCACACAGAGTTTGACTCGATGCCAAACACATAGACACATGGCGCACGCAC
>NC_045755.1:8167884-8180360 GCF_008692095.1 Etheostoma spectabile | reverse complement strand
CACACACACACACACACACACACACACACACACACAGGGGTTTGTATTCCCATTTCATCATGTAGATGTGAATGCTTTATTCAAACTCTAATGATCTTTCTTCAGAAATGTGAAAAGCATGATTTTAAGGCAAATGTTATTTGGAGTAATACATTAAGCACTGTCGACTTGAGACACGATTTTCCCAGTAACATAAATTCGATTTTATAACTCTCGAAGACTCCCTGCTTTTCCCTCATCTCTTCCGTCTCTCTCTCTCTCTCTCTCTCTCTCTCTCTCTCTTTTTTTAAACATTTTGTAATTACTTTGACGCACTACATCAAAAGCGAAGTAATAATAGTCGTAATTTAATCTATTCACACAAGTCATTTTCATAAACTCCTGCCTCTCCCTGCTTAATGTGCGTTTCATTCATTATTGATCACACGCTGATGATGTGGTAATGACAACGGCATTGTTTCCCCCCCCCCCCCCCCCCCCCCCCCCCCCCCCTTCTTCTCTCCTTTAAATGTAGACCTTGTGATTCAGGGTTTTCATTAAAAGGCAGCACACCGGGCCTCTGGATTATCAAGGGCAAACAAAAGATAATTAACATGAAGAGGAATGCAGGACAGTCACCCTCAACACCACCAATCCCACCTCCCCTAGTTCACTGCACCCAGGTTCTTTGCACACACGGTGTAGCTCCCCTTCAGCCAAACGGCATAATTACTGAGGACTCATTTCTCTCCTTTCATTTTATTTCCCCATCTGCTTCCTCCTCTCCGCCTCCATCTATTCTTTCTGAATGGAGATCAAGATAGTAGGGTTGTAGACCTGCTATCCACCCCCCACACACACATACACACACTCCCCACCCCCTTTCAGGTTAAAGTTGTTTGAAATTGAAGACTAGGACTCAGAGTAAAAACATAACACCATAATTTCATTGTGCATTTTAATATCACATTCTTGAGTACTTGACAACTGCAAAGTGCCCTCATGACATTTTCATTTAAAGTGTGTGGTTGACACTGATTTAAGGTGGCTTACAGTTTACAATGACTGCAGTGAGCTTTCAGTTTCTAGATCACAAACAGAAACAACCAAGAGGAAGGACTACAAAGAAGATGTCATTTCACCAAAAAAGGAACAAAACATTTGGGGGAGCATAAAAAGATAATGTCTAATGACCTGTCTGTGTTCACCTGTTTCTTACTCTTCTATCAGGCACATAACTGTATGAACACGTCATCGATACCCAGAAGCTACCACCGTGAGTTACAGCTTTTACCATACGTTGGCAGAATGCCACCGTTGATATCCGTCCATCTTTCTGTCCACTGCTTTTGTCTATCTACCTGTCTCGCTGTCTACTCACCTCACTCGCTCCCTCCTGCCACACAACCAAAGACCACAGTAGTCTGCGACTGACTGCTGTGAGTGAAAGCCAAGGATTTTTATTAAGGAGTAGGGACAGCATTCATTTTTTAAAACCTCCTCAATAAAATATCATACGGTCGCTCCACATTCCTCAGAATTATAATGACATGAATATTTAAATTTAAATGCATTCAGAGCACGCCGGTTTTCTCTTCTTCACGACGGCATCAGATCTCATTTTCTACTTAAGCTCCTCCATCATGTTTATGCATATCCACATGCATGATACATATCTCAGTTTTTTTTTTAAAGCTCCTTAATGCAGGCCTGATAATTTTGCTTGACTTTAATGGGGAATGACTCCTCATTGGCAAGCTTTTCTCTTTAAGACAAAAATAAAAAAAAAATATGATCAAATGCCCCTTTCATGTGGAACAGAGGCTGTTTTTGAAACTTATTACTCCCTCTCTCCCTCTGTTGCCTTCGCTGCGAGTAAATAGATCAAAAAAGGAGGCGCAACTTTATATTCTAGTTTTGAAGCACTCTGTAATTGGCCACATTTAATTGATATCCCTCAAGCCCATAATTATAATGTAAAAAAAGAAAGAGGAGGAAACACAGTCCTCTATCACAGAGATTCTATTTTATTTTCTTCAAATGAATGAATACTTGATGGAAAATATGTCAGAAAATGGAAGAGAAATCAAGTTTACGATTCATTTTAACTCCAGATGGCAAGTATTGATTGATAATTTTGCTGTGTATCGTTATGTTGGATAACGGAGTCGTTGAGGCTGGAATGGACCCTTGTGAGTTTCGCTCTCTGGGAGCTCGTACTCTCTGATCTCTCCTCCTCACTGACAAGGAGCTATCACTTCCTTCCCTGATGGAGAGGGAATGGTGTACAGATAAGACTTTGTCATCTGCAGTATGTCTTTTTCTGACACACTGCAGATGACTCGTTTGGACTCCAAGAGATGGTTAATTGAAGGAGACATTAAAAACTCACTACTGTCAATCTGTATCTCTAGTTTTCTACACATAGGGATGATTCCTCGATGGTATGATGGGCGCTGGCAATACTCATCTGCAACGAATGCCAGTTTCGACGTTGTGACTTGAGCCTAATTCATTTTAAATCTACTGAGACAAAGGGATTGAACACTTAATGTAAGAGGACTGTTATTAACTGAGATTGTAGTGAGGGATGAAGAATTTAACAATCAAATCTTTCAATTCTAGCAAATCTCGTTCACTCTGTGGTCAGTGTGACGGGTCAGTAAACCGTTAGCAAAAGCAAGGGATATAAAGATTTCAAATAATGTGTATTTTTGCCTGGCAACCTGTTGAGCAAAAAAAGAGTTCCAAGTCACAAATGATCAGCTTTCTATCTGCCTGTCTGTGTGGTCTGATCTCACTCTAGTGCCAGAGCTGAATGAGATAAGGAGAGATGGCGAGGCTAAAATCAAGGACTTGCCGCCTAGGACCTCAGCCATTGGAGCTGTCCCAAGCCAAAATGACTAAATGTGCCAACACGAACACGTGTCAGGACTTCATTTATACTATTCTCCTTGATGGAGACTTATCTTATTCCCTCTCCATTTGGCCCCCCAAAAAGCTGATGTCACACAATGACAAGTGACCACGGTGGAATATTGAGGAGAGGACAGTTAACTCCACAATCATACCACTGTGCTCTTTATCTGTCAGTGTGTCATGCACAAGAGGGAGACAATTTCAACTGGAAAAACAGAAATTACACTCCTCCCCCCCCCCAGGTGCGATGATATTGGTCTTCTACAGGGAACTGAGCAGGATGACAACAGGCTAAAGAGGGCCGAGCGGGACCAAAGCGACAAGATCAATTTCAGTCCTCTCGATCCCGTGAACCCAAAGCCCAGAGAGCGTCTCTCTGGGAGCCCCAGCTGAGTGCGCCGAGGCTGGGTGACTTTGAAGTTGGATTGGGGGAGGCTGGGAGGTTGGTACTGTGGATTGGCTAAGGACTGAAAAATACTGCCGTATGTGTATGTGTGTGTGTGCGTGTGTGTGTGTGTGTGTGTGTGTGTGTGTGTGCCCCCTGGTGTGTGTTTGTGCCTGTGGAGAGGAATGGGAGGGTTTGAGGTAAATGACAGTAACGTGGTCACATCCTTGGATGAAATGTGCGACGGAGGCAGATGGGGGTACTTGGCATTTCCTGTGCCGACGAGACCAGCTTGTTTGTTGGTGCCTAATGAGCTCTTGGACTCCTTTAATGAGAGGACTGAATCCATTATCATCATCATATCAAAAGGAGGCCCTTGCTCTAAACAGTTCCCCACATTAGCAGGACTTACCCTTGTTGCACCATTTGATCAGCAAAGACAGTTTTTTTTTTTTTTTTTCCTTCAGGCACGCACGGGCGCACGCACACACACACACACACACACACACACACACACACACACACACACACACACACACACACACACACACACACACACACACACACAGGTTAAGACTACACACCCTTTACGCAGCCTTGATGCAAACATGCATACAAATACACATTTAGTACCTAAATGGGAGATGGAATAAGAACATAAATACATTTTGTCACAAGTACAAGCCATAATGGCTTTTGAAAATGAACTATGATACAAACTAAGAGCAGGATGACATGCTGAATCAAGGACAGCAAGCAAGAGAGAGAGAGAGAGAAAGAGAGAGAGAGAGAGATGGAGAGAGATGGAGAGACAAAGTGAAGAAAAAGAGCTATAGAGCAACAGCAAAATAGAGGAGCCTGGGGAAGCACAGAGAGGAGGAAAAAAAAAAAAAAGGTTGTGATTCATAAATAAACACTGAGTGCAGATATAGTGATATAATGGCATGCCAGCAAAGACGGACAGATTCCATTTCCATCGCCTTCACCACCTTTTCCAGCGACATCAAAGGACCAATTAAGGTCCCAGTGAAGCTGGCCGTCAAGGCTGCAGTGGAGGTCCTGTCAGCGTTAGCCTGCCCTCAGTGCTGCTGTCTCTGTCTCAACCTTACACTGCTGACACTAGTGACAAGGACCCCGTCCTGAACCTGCCAGCCTGCCTGCCTCAATTCTGCTTACCCAATATATGCATTTCCCTCTCTCTTGGTAGCTTTGTTGCTTTTTTCCCCTCTTGCTTGTCGCACCACTTGCACTCCTCTCTTAAAGTTTTGTCTCCCTCTCTGTAAAAATCTTTTAATTTGGCACAGCACCGCCCTCAATGGCACAGTACAAGCGCTGGCAAACAGCTTTCTCAGAACTGAGCATCGATGTGAGAGAAGAAGAAACACTTTCTCTCTCTTAGTTTGATAACTTCTCCGTTGCACCATTCACCCCACCCGCCTCCCTCCATGTCCTCCTCATGTATCTTTGGAATTACTGAAATGTTAACGTGCCTTTGCTGCCTTTGATATTTAAGACAAAAGGGTACAGATGTGCAGGCTGCACACACACAGACACAGGGCCAACTGGAAATGGGAAAGGAGCTTTAATCTCACTCTTTGTCATGCTCCAAAGAGTTCCTCCTCCCTGTGTATTTTTCTGAATCTCTTTGGTTCATCCTTCGCCTACCTCTCTGCCCTTTTCCGCTCGCAATTCCCGCATTCATAATGGCACAGCGCGGCACCGAAGTGTGGGCAACAATTAATGCGTGGCTGTTTTTCGATCCACTGATCACATTGTGGTTGCTGGAATTGACTGCATCTCTGAAACAAAAACCCATAACAGACAGTGTTATTTTTTCTGTGACAGAAGAGGAAGCACTAAAGGATGACTCGTGAGGAAAGATTTTTAACACTTGCAGATTAAACAGCCAACCCGTAGTGTCAGAGATATGGCTTCCGGATTGAAAGATGACACCGGCCTTCCTTTTGTGACAATTATTTACGTTAGAGATTTATGTTCGTGTAAAAAAAGAAAAAAAAAAAAACACAAACAGACTAACAGGATGCTTCTGACATACCGTACTCATCCACCAACCTAATACTGATACGCCACAGTATCTGGCATCATTGTCAATTGCCTGGCACACTTCCACCCTGAGGACAACAATGATACCATGGCACAAAGGCAGCTATGCTAGTCTCTCTCCCTCTCTTCCTATCTCTTCGAGCAATTCACCCTTTCCTCATCTCCCTCCCTCCCTTTGGTATCTTTCTAGTGCAGTGGCCTCCGTTTACCACCATAACCCAAATTAGCTGGGCAGGCGTTATCCTCTTCATCGCTCTGTGCCGAGAGGAGGGGGGGGGGGGTGAATGTGGCAGCATTTCCTTTCTGCCTCTGTGACAGCGCTATCTGACAGCGTTTTACATCTCCCCTGCTCTCCCCTCACTACACTCCACTGTCAGACAAAGAAATTAATACCCCCAGTGACTGTGTTTTAATTAAGCAATTTCATGCAAATTACACATTTTAGATTGTCAAATAATATACTGCGCAAAATTGTAGGCAGGCTGATCTGATATGCATGGAGTGTTATTCTTCCAGGCACTGTGCATACATGGAAAATGAACAGAAATGCTAATTTCTAATCTATTATGCAAACAGTGGAGATACTTACATAGATTTGCACGCCTTTCTGAGATAAATACAGCTCTTGAATCTTATGTATAGAATGATTTCTTAAGCAGTCTTTGCCATTGTTATTTATCTTATTTTGTCTTTATTTCAATCATATCTTTTTCTTTTTTTACTTTCCAAGCAACGTATATTCCCAGCAAGCTGTGGCCTGTGCGCCAGGATAAGGTAAATAAACATATGAGGAACAAATCTGCTTTTATGTTCATCATTAAACACCGTTTTAAGATCTCATTGACAATGAATAATTAGGAGAGGACTGTCTGACAATCACAGAACTTGACAAAAAAAAAAATCCTATTTGAATATTCTCTTTCCTAATACAGTCTAATGAAACATAGAGCCCTAACTAATATTAGTAATCCACACTACTCTCCATCTTTTCCCATTAGCACATTGAACTTATTTAGAATTCATTATAATCCCCAAGCCTTTTAGTACACTGGAATCAGTAATGATGACAAAATGAATGTAACATTATACTTTATTATAGCCGGCTTGATTTAATCTGGGGTTGCCACCATACGAGAGTCCTCAGAAATACCCCTCTTGAAAACCATGAGTGTCAAAAGTCAGCGTGCGCAGGTACTGAGTCAAAAATCAAAACCCAAAGAACTGAAAGCTTGAGGAGGGGTCTTGCTGTTTCTTTGTGATTCAAATTAATTTAATCAAAGGTTTGTTTCTATATGCAGCCACTTGCACTTACTAGTGTATATTACTGCATACAATGAGACTCCAGTGAATTGCAATCCATCCAGTGCCCCCTTCCATTTTGCTCTAAAGGGAAAAAATAGCAGGATAAGAGCATGAGAAGCCGAGACTAATGGTAGGGTTTGTGAGAGTTGTTGACGTGCTTTCTGCATATTCAGAACAGCGTGCCTGTCAGTGGTTGCAGATTCATACAATAACCAAGACTTTATTTTCTCACCCCGTGGTATAATAAAATCTGGATGAACAATAGGGAAACATGTTCACCACGTCTAAAACATTGTGGGGTAATTACAGGAGCTCTGCATATTCCAACTCAACATGACGCTGCTCACAGGTCCCTTGGCTGTGTGCTCCCGCGGTGAGGCCCTTTTTACATTCTACCTCTCATGTCACTGAAGTCAACTCAGGTCCAGGCCACCGGAAGACGACGATCACTAAACAGAACTTGAACTCGAAAGTAGGCTTCTTCTAAGACACAGTATGGCGGCTTCAGTGTGCTGGTGGAGGGGGGGGGCAGAAGACAGGGATGGATGAGGGGTCAGACAGAAATGGAGATGAAAGAAATAAAATACAAAAGTGCAACCTGTAATGACTATTTACTTCCAGGATATGTGAGATCCAAACACTTGAACGTCACCTTTTTACATTTATTTTCTATTACGTAATTATACATGATGTGGTTAATAGAAGCCTCCTCTTACCCTTTTCTGCATCAAGGGAATGGTTGGCGATCTATATCTGACAATCAAGCCAGTTACTAAATAATGAATTAAAGCGCAACTGGGTAATATGCTGTGCACTGTCTTCCTGACCACCTCCATGACCTCCGCTCTTCTTTGTCTGTCTAGTCTCATGTCCTCGTCCATTTTTTTCTCCCTTTCAAAGGCATCCCTTTCCCACCCGCCACACTGAGGCGCTACCCTCCCACTCCCTCCAAACTAAACAGTAACCTGATAGAAATTTGAATCCCCGTCATCTGTGACTCCTGGGTGAACCTACAGAATCACTTGAGGCAAGGCGGAGGCCAGGCGGAGGCCTCGCGGAGGCCAGGCGGAGACAACGGAGGCCAGCGTCTTGCAGTACGGTCCCGTGGATGTAAACACAGACGCTGGTGATGGGCGGCTAGCCAGCCAGCAGAAGTAGGGAGCTGGCGGGAGCCGTCAGCTGCACACTCCCAACCTCCTCGCTGGGTATTAGACGGTGATTAGAAGATTCGCTGTGCCATCTGATTACCACATGGCAACAGCCTTTATCGATCCCAGGTGGGCAGAGGGTAAATGTTTATAGTATACCGCTCGGGTGAAAAGCAAGGGGAAAATGATTCAATGCAGCAGTCAAACAGTGAAGCTCAGGCCAGAGACAGAGTGAGATTAGAGTTGAAATTCAAGTCAATGTGGCAGTGACAAGAACTTGGCAGGGAAGTGGGAATGATGTAATAGGATAAACAAAAGGGTAATGCAGTGTTGGTAGGCTTCACAAGGCTCCCTCATGACATTATATCCCTGTAGTGTAATTACTGCAATGATATTTCATAGATAAGGTGTGCCATGCAAGAGTTGTCCCATTCAAATGCCAAAAAAGGTTTTTAAGGCGGCTTTACAAAGTGAGTAATGAGGTATGCTTATTGAGTACAAGATTACTCAGAAGGTCATTAGTCACACAGATTGTTGGACAAAATATC
The DNA here is from genome assembly GCF_008692095.1 of Etheostoma spectabile. Classification (NCBI taxonomy): domain Eukaryota; kingdom Metazoa; phylum Chordata; class Actinopteri; order Perciformes; family Percidae; genus Etheostoma; species Etheostoma spectabile. Next base: position 8,172,015 of record NC_045755.1, on the reverse strand, counting down.
ACAGTAACGCTCTGTTGTCATTAGCAAATGCAAGAAAAATAAATGCCCTTAAATCATCTTTTGGTTACAGGACAGTCTGTGCCTGAGCATTACTCAAAAGTGCCGGGGAGGTCAGGAAACTGGAAATCACTGCACAGTGTCCTCCTCTTCCTCTCCACCCGTTTACCTCTTATTGAAAACTATGAAAAGCGAGAGGTCGACAACAACAGGCCCTGGTGTTGTGCTTGCTCATTAAGTCTGCCCGGAGGTAAGCCAATTGATCTGCAATTCATTCTCACAAGCGTTGAATCGATGCAGAGAGACATGAAAAGCCCCAGGTTTTTACGACTTCAGTCACCGATTCCTGAAACGCTTTGTAACAGCAGATAATGGTAATCTGCCTTGTTTGTGACTCAGTACTGAGCAATCAATATGGTAAAAAGGCAGGGGGAAAACGTTATGCACCCTGAGAGGAAGTTGATTCGAATGAAAACAATAGGGCTTTTTTTTTTTTTTCTTCCTGAGTCTATACTTCCTGATAGCTCAGCGATCATTTTATATGCATGCACCGTCTTTCCCGATGCCTTAATGGGGCACAACAGAGCCACTCCAAATCAACCCACTTCAAGATAAATGATCACAAACCTCATCCACTTAAATATACCACACTAAACTAGCTCTCTAATAATATCACGAGACCTCCATCACATATGCAAACACACAAACAACAGTACTTCATTGCTCGGAGTACAGTATGTGACACCTGAGCGATCCATTACAGCTCGTTCCATATTGATTGACAAAGCAGCAACATAAAGTAATTATAATTGATTCCAGATGAGACTTGGCCTGCCATACACAGATTCTTCTCCTCCTCCTCCTCTTTTCTCTCCCTCTATCTCACTTACAGCTTGGAATCTGAATAGGGAGCTTGGGTAATTAGGTCACGCTGTTAAATTTTTAATGATCTCTGAAATCATATTCATGCTCACAGTGTGTCAGGTACACGTACAGCCAGCCTGGAGTGATACATCACCAGTCTATGACATGAACAGAAGGCCTTAGCCATTTAATTGTGTGACCTTTTCGACCGAGCACCGGGTGAAGCCATCGGGAGAGAGAGGTATTTAGTGGGAAAATGAGTGATTGGGTATTGGTGAGATGTACAATGCACAAGCTTGTCATAATAAAACCGACTCAGACGTGTGTGTGTGTGTGTGTGTGTGTGTGTGTGTGTGTGTGTGTGTGTGTATTCAAAGGTGTTTGCGAAGGAGGAGTCAGGGCAAAGGGTATAAATGTCCGCCACAGAGACAAAGGCTTGGAACACTGGCTGGCAGATATCCCTTAATTTGTAATTGCATCTGATCATCATCTTTCTGATTGAACAGGTGATAGGAAATACGGAGGAAGGAAAAAAAAATCCAATTCACATCTGCAACAATATTTCTTTATTGTAGTTCTATTATATTTAGTACACTTGAAACTTCCTGGTTAGTAGTAGTACTTTATAAACTGTTTATACTAAGACAAAGTCTGTGTCCAGATTGAAGTGTATAGGAAACACAAACAGCTGTTGCACCAACACACAGATGAGCCACTGTTATCTATCGCTAGAAAAACTGCTATGACTTTATTTTTATTTGACACTCCACATTTATTCCATTTTATTCAATCATCTCTGTGTTATATGCAACATGTTATTTGACTTTAATGGAATCAAAGACTAGACTCCACTGTGATGTGACTCAGTGACCTGGTGCTTAATCTGTTTTGGGGGGCTATCTGTATCCTGAATCTGAGCTGACAAAGTAAACTCTGTGGAAGCGTTCTTGGCCTTTTCTCCACTTACAGATCATCAAAGCATAGTCTCTCTTCTTACACCAGTGGGTCAAAAGACTGCACATAGAATACTATAAAACTACAAACTGTATGGGAAAAGGACACAGTGAGAAAGACAGAGAGCTTACAAGAGTTGAGAGCGAGTACCTTGTTCACCTCACACATGTAAAATCCTTCATTAGAGAGTGATTGTCTCATCCTGCGCCAGCATTTGACAGTAACGTGGGCTTGATCCCCTATAATTACCCTTCCCATGGAAATGATTGCATCTTGAGTTTCCAAACTGACAACTCTATTTGGACACAAGTAATCCGCTTTCTTGGCTGCGGCTGATACCTGAGTATAATCTGCCCAGTCAAGCGGCAAGGAATGGCAGCACGCTCTCTTGCAGCTGCGGCATGAAACACAAACGATGAAGCTACTCTCCCCTGTTGCACTCCGGTAATTTAGCCCATCCAGGGTTTGTGGGTTTTGAAGCATGTTTTTTTTTTTTTCCTTCCCTGGCTTCATCATCGTGGGGGCTTGCATGGCTGGTAGGAAATGGAGATGTAAATGGGGATAGGTTGCCAGCCTATGTAGTGTGTGATGTGATCCGCAGATTAGTTTGCTCCGGTGTGGTGCAACCCAGAGATCAGATTAAGCCATGTTCGTCCACTAAAAAGTGGTGGGTACTGAATGGACTGTGGACTTTCAGTAGAGGATAAATTGCACCATAGAACTCTGCTAAATGTTATCTCACAATATACAACACCCCTCCGCCATGTCTGATAAAAACCTACATATTTCTGTTATTTCTCCCAATCAAACAGCCGTTTTGACTTTTATCAGCTTTGATTTCAAACGCTTTCACAGCAGACACAAACACTATGAAATTTAACATGTTCACAAGCTGGTTTATCAAGTAGTATAGCGGACAGATGTGGGTGAGATTTTGTTGACTTGAGATATCCTATGGGAGTTTAGTATGTACAGTATGTATGTATGTCTCTGTCTATTCATAGCAAAAATTTGACACAAATCGCAGCACATGCAGAGGTGTTAAAGCCGAACCAGATTGTGAAAATAAATTGTGGACGTGATGCATCTGCAAAGAAAAGACAAAGACCAGGAAGAAAAGGAAAAGTCAACAGAGCCAAGCAAAGAGCAAATTAATAGAAATGGCACCTTAAAACAGACTTAACAACTTGGCGCTTTCCATTCATTAGTGTGCCCTGCCGTTAATACATCATTGTGTGAGAGGCATGAAGGACAGGCAGTGACGGGATTACACCCCCTTCTAATAGCACGTTGCTGAAATTAAAATTCACAGGGAGACGATGCATCAGGGAAAATTGAACGGAGGCAGTTGCATGATGGAGTTAAGAAAAAAAGAGTGGAGGATGTTGGGGTGGGGGGGGGAGATGAAATGACTCCCATAAATAGAGCTGGAGTCTGGAAGGCCATTAGACGCGATGCAGCCAACATGACAAGGCAATGATGCTGGGTAAATACTTGGTATTTATTCATTTAAATATCATTCAGCTGGCTGAAATAATCATGACGAATATCCGCTGCCATAGCACAAGATCAAGCAGCCAAATAACACGCAATAATATGAAAAAAACAATTTTGTGTAGCTCATTTACAGTGGAGAAAATATCATTTGACACAGACTTTTGTAGCTGCACTTGGGATGCAAAAGCATAACTGATTTCATTTTCAGCAGCCGATTCCTCTAAATCAGGAGCGACTAACACGATCAGCCTTTCACGGCCTGTTTATGTATTTATGTATTTATCTATTTACATTACCAAGGGAGTTGTGGTGAATGCGTGGTTGTCATGTTTTCAGAATCCCTATTTACTAATAAGGCTAAGCCTCTTCTCATGAGCCTGGAGCCACAGAGCTAAGCTCTCCAACTCTGGTTCAATATCTGGAGTCAAAAGGAAATCAATTAAATAATAAGAGAGGTTGTCACAGTGTCAATATCGGCTTTTTATTGGATAGACACTAGACAGGGTGTTGCGGCGAGCAGAATGTGCTTAAAGTTAAAGTGCAATTTGCCATCCACTGAAGTCTATTAGCACCCAACAAATCATGACTCACAAGGTTAAAGGTCAAATAATAATTGTCTGATGTGAGATCAGTTTCTGCTGATATTCAGAAAGAGACACAGTAAGAGGGTCTAGCCCTTTCAACTCTGCTCTCAATGGGATGAGGCCCCAGAACTTCTGGTGCCGAGGCCAGGGCTGGAAGAAAAAACAGAGGCGCTTTTTTTCAACAGTGGCTGTGTGTGTGTGTGTGTGTGTGTGTGTGTGTGTGTGTGTGTGTGTG
>NC_045755.1:8165685-8167874 GCF_008692095.1 Etheostoma spectabile | reverse complement strand
TGTGTGTGTGTGTGTGTGTGTGTGTGTGTGTGTGTGTGTGTGTGTAGCCGAGAAGGAAGAGAGACATGCACCGAGCACATTCTGGAGAGTTACTTTAAGATTTGATGTCTCAGGGCATCTGAGGTCACTAATAAGAATATGTTTATGCAGGGAGTGCGAGTATCTTTGACTTTTTCCTGTCCTCCCTCTTTCTCTCCCCCCTCCTTCTCTCTGTTTTTAATTATTTAGTTTTTGAGGAAAAAAAAGAGAGAAATAAGTAGTCAAGCTTTTGGACATTCCTGATGCTGTGCTGCACTTTCCCTCTGAAACTTCATACATATTTAAAGTTAATAAAGCATATTCCTTACCTTTTATCCAGGGCTTTTTAATGCAGGGCATAAAGCGAGAGAGAAGTATGTGTGTGGGGTGTGTGTGTGTGTGTGTATATATATGGGTGTCCAACCAGTTATCTTCTGTCCTCAATAAGCCAACTCTCAGAAAATGTCCATGATCAGCACCACCACAAATAAGAGCACATTCTTCAATGATTTTATGACCTCAGACCTAGACTCTTGGACAGTTACATCACATATCGCTACAAATACTGACTCTTCTTTAGATGCCATCATGTATCTGACATATTCTAGTGTCAAAAGTGAAAGTAATGTCCCAGTAAAAAACCATGAATAAATAAAGCAGTGGGACAGTTGAGCCACGGGGCGGCGTTAGGATTAACATCTGGATGGTGCATTTAATGACAGCTACTATATGAGATGCTAAAATAAGATAGTAATGAGAAGACACATGTGCAATATGTAATGCCTAAATGTGCATTTATGTCTGTTTTTTCTCTCTCATTAAGTTTGATTGTTTTAAAAGCCTGGCTTAAGGTTGAACTATATTGCTTGATTTATTTATTTAATTATTATTTAACAGAGAAACCGCGTGTTAAAAAACATTGTCATGAACGCATAGGTGTTAGCCATGCAGCTATTTTTCATCTGTAGTCCCTGGACAGATGTTACAAAGTCACTCTAAAACAGAATGTAATATTACAATTAAAGTTATCAAGATCATTTGTAAGCATGCAGGGCAATAATGAAAAGTGTTAGTCCAGAAGACCGCCATACTTCATTGTAAGTTGCTATTTTGCAATACAGACACACGCAATAAAATACAGGAAAAGCAATGAAATGGGGGGGGATGTTAATGCCAATAGAAATATGGACTAGATAATGCAACATTGTGCTGCATTATTAGACACTAATTGAAACATCTAAAGCGGGGACACAGACATTAAACGCAGTACAGAAAATACATAAATCCCTCTAGCACAATAAAGGCAATTGCACAATATAAGATATACATGTAGGTACATGAGGAGCGACTGGCAATAGCAAGATAGTGAAGAAAGGGACAGTAGACAGCAAGGTGCATGCCGACAGAGCAGAGTGCTAATTAACTAATGTACTTCTGAATGAGCTCTAAATAAACTGTATGGATCCCGTTCCTGTGCTGGGATGTAGTTCTATTCTTGTGCAGCCTCAGCCCAATAGCTTCAAGTGGGGGGGGGTGACTACTTTACAATAACTGATTAGCCAAAGAGTTGATCAATAGAGATGGAACTGGCAACGTTTTGATAAGGCGTTGAGCATTTCCTGCGTTCCTCTGTTTTACATCACTGAAAACTGATCTGAGTTTTGGACTTATGTTCGGACAAACAAACAATTTGAATAAGTTTACAACCACATTAATTGAATAATCAAATCAAAATCAAAATATAATTGATAGATTGATTATCGTAACTAATCCTAAACATACATATGAAGTACAGAAACGCTGAAAAAATATTGTGTAAATTACAAAGCGTTGCCATGACATAGTTTGTGAACCAGAGAGTACTAAAAAGTTCATATCTTAACTGGAAAATGTCCTAATCACTATATATCTTTGTCACGATTTTTAAGGGAAGAAGAATTGCTCAGTATATTGTTATCAGATTATTTTAACTCTCAAACATCAATATCAGTTTAAAGCAACACAACACCAAAGCACTTTTCTTCATCGGTCCCCCTACACGTTGGAAGCGGAATTGTCTCATTCAAACTACAGATCCGCTACCCGATCTGGTAAACTTGCAAAGTATGGTTATAGCCGATAGCCAAAGCGAATGCAGATGTGCCATTCACCCTGTTACGAGTTGATGAACC
>NC_045755.1:8157162-8165675 GCF_008692095.1 Etheostoma spectabile | reverse complement strand
AAACAATTTTGGAAACATTATTTTAAGGTACAAAAGAATCTTTGGTGTAGCTTTAAAAAAAAAAAAAAAAAAATCCAGAATCAGTCCGGCTCTAGTGCTCTGTGCGTGTAAAGGCTCTGACACACCAACCTGATAATCGGCTGTGGGACAGTCTGGCGAGGTCGGTGACCTGTCGTCAGTCAGAGGAGCTGTCGGCATCCATTTTGGCCGATTTGACTTGCTGAATCGGTCTGTGGCAATCGGACTCAATGACCAATCTGATTGGTGGAGTGCAAGCCCTTGACTAGCGAATCAATGCTTCTGCCACAGGAAGAAGCCCGAGAGCTGACAATGCCATTATCTTCTTATTACGAGTATTGACATGACAACAACAATCCTTCTTGACTACTATCAACACTTTGATGAAAACAACGACTGACGACAGCGTGCTCTGTCTTTACTACATCAGGAGAGTAGTTCCGTCATTTCCAGTTTTAATTTTTTGGGCGACCATACAGATTAGCGGCGCCTGCTGTTATGGAGACGTATTACGTCTCACGCACGCGCAGAACTTACGCTCAAGTCGCTGTCGCTTCGGTGTGTTCTGAGGCACTTTTTTGAAAGACGGGAGCCAACTGATCTGTCCGATGGTCGGCCGTCGGGTTGGTGTGTCGGAGCCTTAAGTGCATAAGCAGGTACAGTACATGTGCATGTCTGAGTGGTTTGGTGTGTGTGTGTGTGTGTGTGTGTGTGTGTTGCTGTGAACAAAAGGATTTGGAGGGAAGTCTTGACTGGGGATCCTCATAAATCACTGGCCTAGCTGCTTGATTCTGACAAGCTTGTATCGCTTTATCTGCTGCTGCTGTTAGCTCTCGTGGCCGCCTGCCTGTTCACCTCCTGTTTATGCATATCCAGTGGATATCCCACCTCTTCTCTCCTCTCTTTGGATAGCCCTTCTCCCTCTTCCTCCCTCTCTCTCTCTTTTCCCTCCTCTTAACTCCTTTCCTTTCTCTTCTGTTGTCTAGTACATATTTGTGTAACCTTCCTTAACTTTCTGACTCCCTCTGATTCCGTTTCCAGTAGGCCTGGGGTTTCCAAGGCCTGGCCAAGCCTGAAGCCTCCCAAAGACCCTCTTTTCCTCCTCTGCCTGCTTAATTGATTCTGCTGGGGCAAAAAAAAAAGAAGAGATATATACCTCATAACTTATTTATGCTGCCCTTTGATATGTGTGATATTTAAGAAGGGTTAATATGTATAGGGTTAATCCTTGAGGAGTGAGATGTGTGAAATTTTCATGAAGTACTGACCAATAAGATGAGATAAAATGAAATAAATCGAAAGTTGGAAGTTGCGGCACAGGCCTCTCTCTGTGGGACGTTGCTATGTTCACATACCAAAAACCAAATCGGGGAATGAAATCAACTTTTGAGGAATTTATTTTCACTATAAAATGTTGAATCCAGCTTTTAACAGACCAACTGGGAGTGCTTGCAGTTGGAAATTTTTTAGGGAAATAGAAAGTTAGGCATAAGAAGCGGTGGTAAGGTTTCCAGTTAGGGCAATTCTAAAAACAAAAATGCAATTCATATACATATGCCATTTACCTTCTGGTGCAAGTGTAGACACTATATTTGTGTGAACGCCCACGCACATGTATGTATAGTCTGTGGGTGCTGACAGAGAGAGGGGATACCACGCTCAGAGGCTTGTGGGGCTGTGGTCCCAGCATATTCATAAATCAGGCCTTTCAGGGAGCTGTCAGAGGCTCCATAATGAGGGTCATTACTCAGGCAGGGTGTCATAGCTACTATCACAGGGACCCGTCCCTGGAAATCACACTCACTCTGCTCCTTGTTAAATAAACAGTGCAGTATACAAAATGGCAAACAAGCTGAGGGTCAATCTGATGCAGTGCGAGGCCAGGCAGGCCTCCTGAGTAATTTACCCTCGGGGAATACCTCTCGGCTGGGGAGATGGATTATAGAAGGCCCTCGAAAAAAGATTAATGCAAATAAAAACACAAAAAAAGAAGAAAGAGGAAAAGAAAAATTAAAGATATTGAGAGAAAAGGAGGGATGAGGAATTAGGTGAGCGATAAACACAAATTGACAGACAAAAGGATAAAAGAGAAAAGTACTGTCAAGAAAACGGTTCCAATGGTCCCATTCCACGGCCATGCATGTGCTCCTAACGTGCATCTGCAAGTTTGAACAAAAGTCCAATATTGTCAAAGCCCGTTTTTGCTGACATGAGGAAGTGGCACCTATCTCTGGTCTGAGCTCACAGCGCTGATGTAATTGCCTAGTAATAACAATGTCTGAATCGCTGTTATCAAATATTCATCCTTTATTGCCTTGCTAATATCTAACACACAGCTTTATTCATTCGGGGTGGTGGAGGTGGTGTGGCCTGGCGGGTAACGGCAGATCAGAGAGTTTTGATGAAGAAGACGGACGTCTGAATTGTCTCCATAGCGTGTAAGTAGAACCCCTCTGGAATACAACTACTTCTGTGTCTTTTATCAAGCATGGTCTTCATTTTAAGTTAATTATTGTTAATTACTCACATTTTACTACAGATGTCATGTTAGCATAAATCTTTTTTACTCAGAGTAACCATTATGCAGTAATTCTACTCGTGTCAAAACACACCCGTCTTAATACACCAGTAAAAGAGCAATGAGCAGTTGTTAATATTTATACCTTTACTCTTGCTTGTAATAAACTACATCATTTCTATCTGTGAGAGGCCATGCCCTGCGCATGCACGCACATACACACAACCTAAAATAACCATTTACAGACTTAAAACTTCCTTAATCTCTTTCATTAAAGATGTATATTGTCGATAATGTTTAATATTCCAGTCAATTCCTTGTTCTGCTATACAAAAACAGTGCAACTGCCACATGGGGTGTGTTCAAGGACAAAATATTGAATACATCCTACAGTAACGTGGATGTGCCCTCTTCTCTGTTCTCCCCACTAACCAAACAGCTAGGAGTGCTGCTTTTTTTTTTTCCACGCACTGATTTTCAGCTCACCTACCTGAAGGCAAAGAGATTAATCTTTTACATCTGTGAGCTTTAGACAGGCGCTCATGCTGTGCGAGACACTGCTAAAGCAGCCAGCCCTTACGCAATGCCAATTAATGATTTTGTCATTTCAGTGACTGGGGTGGGGTTGTGGGGGGGTGCTGTAAGTTTGTCAGCGTACTTTTAAGGCACAACTGCCGTTGTAATTTGCGGCCATCTGTTTCAGTGGTGGAGTTAAGAGAGGGGGAGCGGGAAGTGAAGCTGTGAGGAAGACAGTAGACATGTGATGATGCGTTGTGCGACTCACTAGCGTAGAGTGCACGCTGGCTGCCATGTCTTGGGGACATGCAGGGAACATATGTTGTCTTGGAGCCCCAGGGCTGACATTGAAGATGAGGAAAGAGACTACTTCAAGGCACATGTTTTCCCTGAAGTGAGGCTGCCACAGCCTATACGTCTCATAGTATTGACAAGTCTCCTGTGGACCACCAAATGTTGGGATTTACACACAAATGTAAAGAGCCACCAACAAAGTGCTCTTGGCCACCAGAGATTCCCCAGACTGTGAACAGAACGGGACATATGCCTCCCCAAAAACGGGATCATTTCATCAGATTAGCCTGAAGGAGATGCATAATCACACGATACTCTACACGCACCTGCGGCTGCGCTTGTAGCTCTAACTGTGCTCGGCAGTACCACAGCTAAAGACTATACATTTCCATGCAAAAAACATGATACGATTGCTGTGCTTGGTACTGTGTAATTACTGCAAAAAAGACCTTGATGCTTCAGTAACAATCTGAGATTGTGCAGCAAATATACACTTCCTCAAGTTAAAATATTCAAGTCATCTTCACAGTCTTCCACTTTCCATACAGCAGTAAATGTATCCCATAACAATTCTATCCTTGAAAAAAAAAAAATCTGCTGGCCACATTGCTCATTATGTGTAATAAAACTTAGCATCCATGTTTTAGGCACTACTTTGAGTGCACATGCTGTGCACTTAAATTGAACTAAATCAAACCTCTGACGCTGTACTGTAAGAGCAAAGTTTGTACGCTGACATGTGGCGCAGAGATTAGGGGAATACAGCACAATTTGACAGCAATCTACCTAATCTTTAGATGTCACCTGATGCAACTGACAGCTAAATGCAACAGAAAAGTTCAGTGCTGACTTTGAAAAGCACTAGAGGAATTTATTTAAAGTAGCAGTTTTTAAGTTCTGTCTAATGCACATCCTATTCGTCAGTGAGTTGGACTTAAAACACTTCACCCTCAAATGCAGGCCCTGCACCTTGATGGCTGGCTGGGAGCAACACATAATTGACCCAGCTTAATATCGCTGAGGTGTCTGTATGAGAGCAGAGCGAGGGCCTTCATTAGGGCCTTGGTAGCGGAGGGCCTACGTGTCTCGCTCCCTACTCCCTCTCAGCTGCATTCAGGCCTATGATGAATGGCTGTAGAGATGGACTGCTGCCGAGGGAGAGTGCCTGACGGGCCCGGGCAAAGCCTTGGATGATGAATAATGACTCTGTAGCCATTTCCCCACAGGAAGCCCCTCAGACTCCAGCCAGCTCTTCTACAAAGGAAATCCGGTTGACAAGCTCCCCTTAACCAGGGACCGAACCCTATCACGGCTAGGTGTGGCTGGGGAATGCTCTGTGATAGCGTGAGACATCACCTGCTTGAGACAGGATTCATCATCTCATCAAAGCTTGTGTGCAGCATGTGAACGGGGCACCTCGGCTTTGCCAACTGAAGCTGGAAGAAAAGTCCTTTCTTTCTGAATGAGGAAGAAGAACTTAGCGATAAGACAAACTGTCTGAGGACTTCTGAAAAGCAGTGGGCAAAAAGAAAAAAAGAAAAACCGGGGTAAGAAGAAGAGGCAGAAACAGACGAAGAGGGAAAGGAGAATAAATCAAAGGGAGCGTTTGCAAATTAACTTTGACTGCTCAACAAGGAGCGTGTGTTGACAGGGGAGAGAGATGATCTGATTTACTGACACAGGCAAAGGATAGGAAGAGAGCAAGCGGAGAGGCACGCGAGACAAAACAAATTCAATCATCTTTTCCATCAAGAGGTAAAACCTTAGCCTTTCCTCAGCAAAAGATTCCCCCCCCCCGGCTTAAACCAATTGCAAACAAACCTGATTCTGCGACGAGACACAGGGGGAATAAACAGTAGCTTTCAATTTAATTCAGCCCTGCGCCCTGGGAGAGGAAAACTTTCATCCATCACTTTCATGTGCCTCACAAGGCAGTTGTAACTCTGAGCGTGCGGTGGTATTGGTGACAGCGACGAACGGTAAATATGTCTCAACAAGCAGCTCCGCTGACACAGTCAACGTGTTTACAGCTGTAAAGTCTTGACAGACAGCGGCGCTGAATCTAAAGCACTGCATACATGTTATGATCCTGCTTCTCTGTGCTTCTTTGTCAAGGTAAAGCATGGAGGTGCCCTGTAGGAGGTTAAGGACTTCCATTAACATCCTTTAAAGTCTTTCACATACATGTGGAAGACAGCCGTGTGCTTTATATCTGTCCATAGTACGCATGATGGTGCATATTTACCGCTGATATTTACAGATGCTTCAGGGCAATAATGGTGCAAAATAGTGATTTTAACAATAAACTATTAACGTAAACCGACAAAAAGAATTTTGATTGATTAAGACTCAATCCTTTCAATTATTACATTTTTTTTAAGTTTGTTGCAGGGTAAAAAAAGCTATATAATATTTTTCTTAACAGGTGATCAGCACTCCAATCCAACACTTAAATCGAGTATGGCAGGCACACACACAGCTGACAACCTCGCAACTAAACTAATTGATGTGGTGGAGACGGGCTCGGACATAACGTTTCGGGCCTGCGGACAGTGGGAAAGTGGCTGCATATGTCCACAACAATGCACGCAACCTAGTGGCTACCTGACCGGTCCAAGTCCGCAGCTGTCCGGGGACACTGAAAGCGCACATGTCCGAGCCTCCCAGACAGGTGAACTGGGACAGTTCCCTGCTTGACATTTCATGGTTAATTATCGGTTAACTAGGGTTGGCTATCTGTAAGGGAAAAACAATATATACATGTCACACGCACACGCAGAGAAGAGACGTACAGGATGACCTAAATTGAGGACAGCCACGCTTGTTACTTTAAGTGCAATCATTTAAGTTAAAGTTTAAAGTTGTTTGAGTCAATAAACATATGTATACAGTATATGTCTTAAATTCACCAGCCATTTTCATATTACACCAACATTTGAAGCATCCTGAGCCTTTTTGGTAAGGTTACTAGGAAATCTCAGCACAGAGTAATTTTATTCTCCTCAAAACAGGTTTCCTTATTATTTCTAAAGAACTATACAAAAAAACAAGAAATTGCAAATCTTTTTGCAACTGTCAGATTGCCGCAACTTCATTGCAACAAACATACAAAGAACAGTGCAACTATTATTGCTTTTTTTTTTTTTTCAAACGCTCCCGTGAAATCAGGCCGCAACAATCTCAAAAACAGGCAGCGGAATCCTGGAGGGACTGCTCAGTGCAAAAAAACATTTACAGCAATAAGTACATCTGTGATATGCGTTGTGTTTACATTTTTGCTCATTTGCTCACATTGCTTCTCAAACAAACTGCAGCACCTGCTATTAGAATGTAGCCCTTCATGGCTTTAACAAACAATTTGTTGGCATTTAAATAACTTCTGCCACTTTGACAGCATGTGGTTAATAGATCATATCATGGTGAATTGGTTTCTCTTAATTGTGGAACAGAACCTGCCTTGCTTTTCATGGACCTCAATGTATTTCTTAAAGGCTCCTGAGCTACAGAGGCACCTCTGCAGCCCCACATTCAGAATCCTGTCTGCATGCATTGTGTCTGATGGGTAGGTGGTCTTCGCACGTATGCAGTACCTGTATCTGCCTAGCCTGCCTTGCTGAGAGCTGGGGCATTAATCTGCCCTGACTGATGAGGAGCATTAGCATACCGCACGAAACCAGTGAAACGTGTGTGTAAGTAGTGCATGTGTGTGCGAGAGAAAAGGTAAAAGTGAGTGTGTTTAAGTGCAATTTTGAACACACGTGTGAACAGGCATGCTGTGTCTGTGTGTGCATGCGTGTGCGCGAGTACAACTTCCATCTCCCTTCATGACTAATTCCGACCACTTCCCCTGTACTTCCTGTCATTAAGACACACTCAGCCTTCCCTTCCTTCCTTCAAAAATATTCTCAGCAGTTTTTTGTCAATCAGTAATAATTCAATTTAGCAGGACTGGCCGGGTTGGGACTGCCATTAGTTTGGAGGAGGTGATTTAAGATTGATGACTTGTGTCCCCTGGGAGTTGATTCGGTCGGGGCGGTGGGGAGAGCCCACCGGTGGCCGGGGTTCTTCGGCTGCACCGTGCGTGGGAGTCGTCGAGCGAATTAAAGTTCCGAATTGATTTCCTCCAAATTTGAGCTGACTAATGTGACAAGTGGCAGCTGTGAGCGCCTCACAGCCGCGGCCTCGGCTGTCTCCTCCGGGCTCCTCACTGTGACACTGTGCCGATGCAGGCAACGGAGGAAAAGAGCTGCACCGCTGTTCATGCGCGTGCGGGAACACCAGCCCACACACACACCACACACACACCACACACACACACACACACACACACACACACACACACACACACACACACACACACACACACACACACACACACACACACACACACACAGCATTCACCTTTAAACACCACACGCCGCCACTCCGCCCCTGTGACACAGTGTGTGCGGAGCTGCTCACCCATCAAACTCAAGTCAGTGACACAATTACAGCCGAGGACTGGATGAGGAGAGCGTTGCTTGGCCTTGACACAGACGCACACAGAAGCACCCATACAGCTGCAGTGCTGACGTACGTACACACACACACACACACACACACACACAGCTACAGCACTGACAAGGAACAGGTCAACATGATGACACTGGTGAATAATTCAAGAGAAAACTGAGAGTGAAAGAGAGAGCGTAGTGAACAGAAAGAATAGAGAGAGATGGTTGATATATACAGTAAATAAAAGAAAGAGTGGAAGGAAAGCAAGGCATCACTCTGAATGCATACTTTACATACAGTACTGTACTTCTTTCTAAATCATACACCTTGTCACAGACCTGTATACCATCATGGGAATGTTTTATTCAAAAGGCTGCTACAAGAGGTAAAGACCCATTAATCCATGACTGGAGTTATATACCCCCTGCATTAGGACAAGCTTTGTATGACAAATGTGTCTTCTTCAAAAAGCAAAGAAATTGTCTTAAGACAACCAGCATTTTGCTCCCTTGCAACAAACTAACGGGCCGATGTATTTTGTTTTTAACGGCTCCTCGTCTCACTCTGAAAGTCACCAGAGGTCCGCCTCCGCCCGTGTGACAGGTTATAGACGGCTTGGAGGAACAGTAAGCAAACAGTGTGTTTTTTTTTTTTTTTTTAAGAAACAAAAAAA
>NC_045755.1:8155978-8157152 GCF_008692095.1 Etheostoma spectabile | reverse complement strand
CAGCCCTTGACGAGTCAACGTTGGAATTGCTTTCACGCATGAATGCAGCCTTTAAGACAAAAGCACCTCAGGAGATAATTACAGTGTCAAGCATACCCTGCCAAGTGCCTGACGATTGCCCAATATTTAACGTTAATTAAATCAAAGCAGAAATGTAATTTCTCCTGAGTGAACTCCACACAGAGTGGATTCCCAGAAACACACAACATGGCTGACTAATACATTTCCTTCATCCTGTCACATTGCCTATCGCTTGTTATGGCCCCAAAGCCACCGTGTCCTGGAGGTAATCAAACTCACAGCTTCCCCACAGGAATAAAAAAAAATAAAAAAATAGCTTTCTTGCCATGGCATACAGCAACGTTCTCGCCTGGTGCGTTTACATGTGCTGAAAACAGCCTTAAATTAGCCGTAAACAATTGCAAATTGCGTGAGGGAGCGTTTCAGTTTGATTCTGAGGGGAATATTGTTGAGGGGCCGCTCACTGGGATGTGTCTGTCGCTGGTTTTTCAACCTAAGTAATTTGCTTTGTTCAAACTCTTAACACTCCTAATACCTGCTTTGTAAAGTCTTTTTTTTTCAGCAAAGCTGTGAAGCCTGTACAATGTGTCTACATGCTGAGGTAGGAACAATTACTGCTCAATAGCTGCAAAACTTAATGCAAAGTACAATATACATTTTTCTTTTTTCCATCAACATTTGAATATAAATACAAACATGGAGGTAAGTGCATTTATACCACATGCTGGATGAAGTGAGAACAAGAGTACTGCAGTTACAGCATATGTCAGTCTTAATGATCAACGTTAGTGACAAAGTTCTATTAAGTACGTCTGACTTGTGTTTTTCATCATGTGTTGCAAAAGGAGGCTACTTAGAGCTTGAGATTTTTCCATTAATGTGTGCATGCAAGTGTATGCGTTTCTCTCCTCCAGACAAAGGAATTAAAAACAGCGTCTGTCTGTTTGGACTGCATTACGCAGCAAGTGGATGGCAAAAGGTCAACACAAAATTAATATGAGCATTAATATTCCTACTGCAAACTCAAAGCGCTCTGTGTGTCAAAGTTTAAAAAGTTTAATAAGATCTCTCTGTGTGTGTGATCTGTGCTCAGCACCTGGCAAAGTTCAATACACAAGCGAATGAAAACACACACACACACACACACACACAC
>NC_045755.1:8129874-8155968 GCF_008692095.1 Etheostoma spectabile | reverse complement strand
ACACACACACACACACACACACACACTTGTGAAATGTATTGTGTACGTGAATATCTTGAAGCTATACTGATCAGCACATATTGTAGACGGGGATGTGGGGTATAATTGATTGTAAAACAGTTTAAAAAGTGCCTGAAGTGCAAAAAGACTGAAAGGTTGTGTCGATCGCTAAGGGATGTAATAACTGTTATGATGTGAGGAGGGATTTGACTCTACAAATTCCTTTAACTGTCGAACAGTGTATGTAAACACTGTGGCACTGCTGCTGAACATTCCAAAACCAGAGAGTTAAATATAGAAAAAAAAAGTGCTACTGCATAAGACAATAATTTCTGTGGTCGCATCTACAGCATCTATATAACAGTGGGATTTCATTTACAACAAACAGCAATACATCTCAAGTTACAGAATAAAAATTTTAAAGACAGCATTTGAAGTAAGTAGCCATTAGTTTGTGTTCTTTTGTGACACACTTACGCAGGAGGCTTGACTATTTGACTATTCCCCATCTGTGGGGCTCTACCTTGTGTTATGTGGGTTCTCGTTTGGGATGCACAGCTGCAGATGTGCTTAATTAATCCAGCCGACAATTAGCCTAGATATTGTTTCAATTGCAGCTGAGTGCAATTAGCATGTGGCGGTCTGCATATGCCAGCGACAACGCAGATTAGGTAGAGGTGCAGGCGCTTGTTAAAATCTCTTACCTAAGGCCACTTGTGCAGAACTCCTCCTAATGATCCTCTAAATGTTGTTGATGGAGAAATAATCCATTTTCCTTTTGTAAAGCAGTGCCTTGGAGTTTGGAAACCTGGTTAACTGAATAATAAACCACTTCATTAGCATTCCCTGATTACCTGGTGCACTTGTCTGAGGAATAAAAAACAGTCCAGGTGATAGAAATCCAATCGCTTCTGGATCAAAGATCATCACTGGCCAGACTTCACTTTTTTCAGGGTCCCCAACATCCTACACAACTATCTTACAGTTACACATGCAACTTTGTTCCAAGTGAGATTTAAAAATTAAAAATACAGTGACTTACTGACTCTCATGATATTCTATGGGCAAAAGAATTCTCATTATTTTCTCCTCACCATGAGGTTTACTATTGTCCTGTGACATATGTTGGAGGCTTCATTTGTGAGGCCTCAAGAAGAAATAGAGAAAAAGTAAAACAAGAGACGAGAGTAACGAAAAGAGCTAAGCAGCGAAGCCTCACACCCTGATCAGGCTTGGCTGGACTGTGTTTTTTTTGCCACAGCAGTTGCCTGGGTGACGCTTCACAGACCGCGCTGACCTTCCACAATTTCCAACCGTCAATCTAAATGGGAGCCCCTTATCTCATCTTCTCCCACCCCCTTCTTTGTAGATGTGCACATCTTTTTATTCTAAATCCAGTCATTATTGTTCCTCTCCACTGGCCAGCAGGAAAAGCCCTGCTGAAGTTGGAGAGTTAATTGAGCATGTCTCTCTCACTGCTGGCTCTGAGGGCTGTAGCAACGGGCTCCACTGTCTGGCTGCTTTGCTTGCTGGCAAGCCTCTTTCTGCTCGATGTATTTGCCGAGATTGCCAATGCCGGGCCTGGTTGAGGATGTCTTGTCCACCGGACTTCACTTGAGCATTCATGTCTCGGCTGCGGCAGCCTCCGCTCATTACGGAGGGAGAAGTGTCAGAACTGGGGAAACCAGACGGCTAAGACTCCTTTAATGTAATCTGGACATAGAACTTTTTCCTCCTTAATGATATGATAGCCTGACTTTATTTGAACTGGTGCCTTGTCAGGCCTAACAGCTTGAAGTTACAGGACCACAGAGCTCCCAGCATTGCAGGATGGTGGACAGAACTTAGCCGAAAGTGCTTAACTATGCAAGTCTTTTGTACTTCTATGGTATAAAATTCACATAATCTAAGCACAGATCATCTTAGAACTGGTACAATGTTACCTAGGCAACACTTAAACACACTTTGAAGAGACTGATATCTCTCCAAAAGATTTAAAGCCTAATCTGAAATGTTTTTCCCTCCTTGGGGGAACTAAAGGTGAAGCCAGTTATCTGCCATTATTTGGTTTAAAACATTCCCAGCAGTATCCAACATCTCTGCCTATTTGATTCACTTTGAGCATGACTCTCTCCTGGATGCATTCATCCTCCCTAAACTCCTGAGTTGGAGTGGTTCGCCTCAGGCAGAGGAAGCAATAATGTGAACCCTGGAGAGCTATTCAGAGTGAAGAGGAGAGTGGAGAGGAGCCTCCTCCACTGTTCTCCTCCAGCGGGCCGTTTGGGAGGCTAAACGGCGCCGATATCCCTTATTAAACCATCTGGCTGATGCTAATTAGATTATCAGAGATAAAGAGAAGGAGTTTTCTTTGTACATTTTAATGAGATAATGTGTCAGGCAATTGCGAGGAGAAGCGTTATTTTCAGAGTGCAAAGACTTTTCAGGTGAAAGTATATAAGAATGAACAGATGCAGGGGAATGATTAATAGTGCTTATCTGGAAAGATCTTGCCTACATAAGTGGAAAAAAAAGATTAGGAGAGTAAAAAAGTCCCAAGTTTTGTAGTAGCTTCCTTATTACATGAGAGCCTCCAGGGTTTAAAGACACTTTAGACAATTACAAAACGTATCCTCAATTACCCTGACCAAAAACAATCTGACCATATCGGATTATTTTTGCAAAGAACTTCAAATGCAGTGCATTGCTGAATTAGACCACCAAGTAGTCTTGTAGCCATCCAGGCACAGATAGACTTCCAGGCTAAAGATAGTCTTGAAAGCTCTTGCCCCTAATGAGAGTGAGGAAGAGCACTATTGATTAGGCTTGTCACCAGAGAAGAACATAAAAGTACACATTCAATAAGGGACTTCATATCCCGTTCGGCTAGTGTAAAGGTTAAGTGCTGGAGAATATTGCCAGGATCAATAATAGTCTGCAACTTCACGTATGGTCCACTATCTCTGCCTAACTCTGCTGCTGTTCAGCCTTCATAACACCAAAGTGAACTGAAGTCACATGTGAAATGCCACAGGAGGCTTACAGGACTTTGTAGCTTATGTTTGACAGACCTATTTACAACAAACACATTTTAGCATGCGGCGGTCCCCTTACTGTATTTGACTAACACTCTGAGGAATTGGAATGAAGATATCATCGTTGCAAGCCATCAACACATTGTAACAGCAGAAATTGGATCTTATTAAGATTTAATAGCCTTACGTACATAACTGCCGCATATTCTCCTCTAACAATAAATAACAAACTCAATTTCCCCATGGTAATGGGAAGAGAGGGGCTCCTTAAGCAAGACAAATGAAGGGTTTGCAGCACCGAGTAACAACATTAGCTGGCTAATTAAACAACAATGGAGGATGCCGCTGACGCTCGCCATAATTATGCAATGTGGTTTAATGAAAAAGGTTAACTGCGCAGAAGAAATAGAACCTCAGAGTCTCCCTACGCCAGGCGAGGATGGCTCCCAACAAACACAATTCCTCCTATTTGTCTCCCTCTTATCAAGGCAAAGGGATATGCATTCCTGCAACTGCATTGTCTCTTCCTAATGGCAACTCTATCCACTTCACAGATGAATGCACGATGAAATGGAGAGAGTAGCGGTATTATGTGGCCCACAGTACTGGTGGGGTGACTGCAGTGTTCACAGAAGCACAGCTGTCAGTCTGACAGAGAACATAAACGCACATATAGAAGTTATTCGAGGTATTGTGTCCAGTATGTGATGTGTTTTGCACATTTTTATTTTTTTTGAGTGTTTTTTGTTTTAAAAAGGGGTTTCTAGCCTATTAGTCATCTCAACAAAACTCACCTAAACAGAATGTTTTTTTTTTTCTCCAATAGGATTTCAAATGTCATTTCAGGCAGATGGGATCTGACTCTGTTTGTAATAATAGGCTGTGAAGGGCATAGTTCGTTCCTAGCAAAGGCCTCTCTTGCTTCCTCTCAAAATGCAATTAATTGTGGTTCCATGCTGTGAGGTGTTCATGGCTATTCCATGTGGACCCATGTTCATGCAGACGCTTAAATATTCTATTAATTGATAATGTAAATACCCTATGGGTTTGGAAGATCTCTGATGCAATGCCATAGAGCAATGCTGGAGTCTCCTGCACGTGGTGGGTTATACAGACACACTGTTAGGCCTTGTGTAATAAAAAAACACAACACCTGCTTTGCTCCTCTTTCCTGAACCCCATGACTTCCACAAATGTGGGTGTGAGCTTACTTCAGGTCACACGAAGACTGTTTTCTACATTGCGGGCCATGTGCTCGTAAGACATGCTTGTGAATGTGTTTTTATTGGGATAGAGGTTGCACTTCCAACTGTTGGGTTATGCGCTCACCATGAACCCTTTTCCCAATAAAAACCTGGGGAATGTTGGGGAATGAGACACAGGTGGGCGCAGCCATAGACGGAAAAAGAGTGAGAGAGGGGTGAGAAAGTTATGTGGAGAGGTCAACTTCAGTTAGAGCGGCTGACCATATGCAAACACATGTTTATACTCTCTGAAAAAAACAGAAACCAATGACTTTGATAGAAATTGCAGTGCTATCTTTGGCTGTCTCAACCTCTGATCTGTTTATCACCACTCTAATAAATGTATGGATTCCTCCTTAATTGTTTATTATCCCTTAGTGAAAACAGCCATGAGGTTTTAGCTGCCACTGTTTGCATCCCATTAAAAGATAATTTATTAAAGCAGTTACAAGGAGTATTGCAGTGAGTAGTAGTTGAAAGATAGCAGGAGCCGAATTTTATTCAGAGGATTTTGGATGTTATACTAAGTATGTTGTGGTTATGGTTGATACTGAGGGAGGATAAGCAAAGAGAAAAAAAAAAAAAAGAATTGATTGAAGAACCCCGAAAAAAAGCTAAAAAGTGACAATGATGGTATGGGTGAAAACACAACTCAACTTTGGTCTGTCATTCAACAGGAGGAAAGAATTACAGGATTTGAAAGGATTCAAGACCGATCTTGAATTGGCCCACGTTTTATTCATGAAATACTTTGTAAGACCTGGTTTTTGACATCAGTTTATGAATTTAAATTGGTGGACAAAACCAAACTTGACTTTGTTTCACCATTGTCGTGTTACAGCTATTTTTCTTACTGAGCCAGTAGTAGATCCATTACCTCATCGCTAGGCATCAGGCAGCTGTGTTTGAAAAAGTAAAACAGCATTCAAAATAAGTTGCGTCTTTCTTTAACTTGCTTCTAAAACAAAGATCTGTACGACATGAAGTGGTGGTACACATGGATACACTACCGTTTCTGTCCACAGGGGCCGCGAAAATCAGTACTATCTGAAAGTTCCTTATTGTTCCTTTAAGCTACAGAAGGACAGAGCAAGGACTGCATTCATCTAAACTAACTAATTAGGTAAAGAAACGGTGTAAAATGGCCAAAAATCCAAAGTGGAAATATCTAAATGTCTAAATACAATCTCTATTTACACAATATAACCCTTTTTCTAAGCAATGTCTGACCTTCAAGCTCCAACAAGCTAGTCCATTGACTATAACAACAAATATTTTGCATTTCTATGGCCTTACATTTGCTGGCGTTCTTTCCTTCTATTTTTTTTTTTTTTTTTTTTTTTTAAAACCACGGAAAGAATTGCTGATTCGATTTCAAAATTGTCAATAGAGTAATATTAAATTCACACAGAGCACAAAGAAAGAACAAAAAACTGGATGTACTCTATGAGGACAACAGAAGCGCCTCCAAGGCCAGGCCCAGGGCCGTGTTTTATAGATTTTTATAAACATTAATTTAGTCTGGAAAGGGAACAATAAATGTTTGGCTTTTTTGTTGACTCATATGCTGAAAGTCTCGAATGCTAATATTCAACTCATGCCTCAGATAAAGTAAGGTAAGTAAGTGCGTGTCGACACTCTAAACACTCGCTGAACAGAGCCAGTGTACTGCGTGCAATCTCCTGCTGAGGCAGCATGTTATTTATTTACAGCAAGCTGCTGCCAAGGAAGACTTGAAGAAAAACTGTGATGATCAATTATACAATTCTGTGATTGTACATATTGTATAAGTGTTAATTATTCACTAAACAAAGTGACATAAAAGTCCATTAGTGTTGCTCTTCCACAAAACAAGAATTTACTCCGAGCATAAGCCTGGTCTTAGGAAAAATGTATTATTGGTGCGGTGTTTAAAAAATGCATGATACAAAATATTTATCTTTTTTTTTTTTTTTCCAAAGGCTTGGGATGCAAATTTCTGATGATGAGCTCTAAATGGATGCTGTCTTCTCAAAAATGTATGCACCGCACAAAGCCCTCTCCCAGCATGCAGTGTGAGAGGCTTTTTTCATGAATTTGTTATGAAATGTGGGTTGACAAATACGAAAACATGAATATTGAAAGCATTTACAGCATTTTACTTTGTGAGTTGACACATTTAATATGCTGATTAAAAGCCTACAGTTCTAAATTACTGTGCGTGACTGCGTGTGTGAGTCTGCCTTAGTGTCGTGCGGTTGTGTGTACGCATTGTATGTCTTAGGCACTTAAAATGCATTCTGCAGAGAGCAGCTCACTTAGAAAACATTCTTGTACCTTGAGGCTTCATAAACACACTTGCATTACATAGATAAGATGCTGCTGTGCGTATTGTTCAATTTCAAAATATGCACTCATTGCATTCATCAAAACTCCATGTCTTATTAGAATAGAAGTGCATTAAGCTTTAATACAGACGCCCGAGAAGCCTAAACACAA
The DNA here is from genome assembly GCF_008692095.1 of Etheostoma spectabile. NCBI lineage: Eukaryota > Metazoa > Chordata > Actinopteri > Perciformes > Percidae > Etheostoma > Etheostoma spectabile. The sequence continues at coordinate 8,149,214 of NC_045755.1, read as the reverse complement.
GTGAACAGCTACCGCGCGAGCAAAGCACACATCAGCAATGTGGACACACAAAGGCAGTCGAAGATTACCATTTAAATGCTTTGATATAACCACACACATTTGATTCTTGAAAATTATAACAAAGCAACGAGGCAGATGTTGAAAGAACACATTGATAAGCAAATTTGCAATGATGTTCTTTTGTATTTGTGATAAAATGAGCCACAGGGCAAGCTACAGTTTGACTATTTGACAGAGAAATCCAGAACAAAAGACGCTAACGGATATGGTGAGCCGCAGATGACATTTCAGGGGGAAAAAATATAACAGAATTATATTTCTAATAGAGCACATCTACAGTAATTTAGAATTCTCACTCCCCCTCATTCTTTTGTGGGTAACACACCTCACTGCAGGGAATTCCACTTCTTACTCGTTTAATATTCAGTGTTTGACAAAAAAAAAGAAAAAGGGGAGAAAAAAGCCCACCGCTTTGCTCAGAAAGAAAACTGGTAGATTGTCAGAGAAGAAAAACAATAAATAGCACTACAACTAGTGTGATTGAACCTTATTTTGTGAAGATCAGAGTCCCAAAATCACACCTGACATTTCAAACACCAAACGAGGACACACACACACACACAACACACACACACACCACACACACACACACACACACACACACACACACACACACACACACACACACACACACACACACACACACACACACACACACACACACACACACAACACACCTTCATGTGTCCCCTGTCTTGCTCTCCAGGGTGCTGCTTTATAATGAGTTTGACACATAAAAAGCATCCGGAGGACGGGAAGTGTCACTCATCAAAAAAGGCTGTTTTTGAACAGTCTTGGCGCATGTTAAAGAATTATTCTCTTTCATAAGGACAAGAGACAATCAGTGATTGCCAGGGTGTTTTCAGATGACCAGACTGTGAATCCTCATTCTCAGACATGGCATGAATATTGTATGTAAAGTGTGCAAAGTTGGGTTGCCTGGTGGGAAACAGAGAGGACTGAAGGCTGTAGACATTTGGTGCTGTTCATTATGACTGTTTGCAATGGGAAAGAGTGTGTGGGTTGTCGGTGTGTGTGTGTGTGTGTGTGTGTGTGTGTGTGTGTGTGTGTGTGTGTGTGTGTGTGTGTGTGTGAGACAACATGAGAGAGTGATTAATTTCATTGATTTAATGCAATGTTTTGGGTAAATACCGTTAGGTGTAAACCACAAATGAGTTGAGGAGATCAATGGAATTGATTTTTTGTGAATAAACTTTCAGTCTTGCTCAATAAACTCTGCTTTCTCAAGAATGACCTGCCAAGGCCAGTAATAACAAACCACGTTATGACAGGTGAGTGAGAGTCTCAGCACACACAATCCACGCCATAAAAACATCTCACAATCACTTTACCCTTCACTTACCTAAAAATACACACACAAACCACCCTATAAATAACGCTCAACAAACGTATGCCTGCTCAAAACACATAAGGTGCATCGCAGTCCCACACACAGGCACCACAGTACAAATGCCAAGCGCTGGCGCACGCACGCACACGCACACGCACACACACACACACCTCTCTATTCCTGTGTGATCTTGACTGTGCCTTCCTGGTCTGCAACAAATAATAGGGGGGAAAGCCAACTGTGGGATTTTGAAGCTCTCCCTGTCAGTGACACTGTGTCAGCCCTGCATCTCCCTCTACCAAACACACACCTTTGCTCCCCCTTACTAAAACAGCATAGGGAACAAGGCCTTTGAATAATAAATACTCCCAAGTTTTCACACAACTCCGGCCAGAGATGCCCATCCGCAAACAATGTTGATGTGTAGAGGAGGGGAGCAATGGAAGGAGCCTGGATGAATACAAGATACATGTTCAGACGCAGCCCGGGACTGAACAGGGGCTTCTAGGAAGCAAGTTGGGCCTGTAGAGCAAGAGCGCTAGTGGCCTGAAACTTCAAAATCCCTGTGTACACACAGACACCTGTCATCCCTGCAGAAGGTGGTACAAGTGCAACATAAGCACAAAAAAAATGTTGAGAATATTTTTACTTGTGAAATATGAAGGGAAATTGTAGGAAGGGGTTATTCCTAATGAAAGACACAAGTGTGCCCAAACTTCCACATTTTAAAAGTGGTTCACATACTTTATGTATACATGGAGTGAGTATAGAGCAGAACTTCGCCACCGGATGCATGTTTTCCAAACTTTTCTCTCTAAACCAAAAGGAAGTCTTGACAGAAAGTATCTTACCCAGTCAACATTAAAATTCTTGAGAACTTAGCAAAATGTCCCAAAGGCCATGAGGCATGCAGTATTAACAGCTTATCCCGCAGAGGGATGATAACAAAGTGGCCCTCCTTGGGCGGCACGAGGTGGCCCCATACTTCACTTTCCTCCAGGGGTGTAACCGGGGAGGGTGAGGCTTGGCTGATGAACAGGGGCCATTGTAGTAGTTGATGTGTCCATCGTCAGCCGATATTTAATCCCCCGGTTCCGCAGCGTGGCCTGAACATGACAGAAAATCATTAGCCACAGTGGGCCGTTAACTGTCACATGAGTGATTGAATAGGCAGTGATCCATGGAGTTTTGTATGGCAGTTAAACGTCTGTCCTGAAGTCTCGTGGTGGCGGTCCATTGAGGTCAATGATGAGGCAGATTTGGCGGACAGCCACTCCTACTCTCTGAGGGATGGACTTCCTTGATGTGTAGCATCTGACGAGGGAGCAAGTAGGGGTCAAGCTAGCATAGTCTACATCATTGGTGGAAAATACCTCCGGAAATGAAAAGTACATTTCTCAAGTATTGTACTTAAGTACTATTTTGAGATACTTGTATCCGTCTTCTGCTACTTCATTCTTCTACTCCTCTACAATTCAGTGACAAGTATTGTACTTTTTACTGCAGTATATGGACTAGATTCAATTTCCCAAGCCAAATTGAAATCAACAAATAAATTATGTATTATTAGAGGTTAAGATAACATTTTGACTACTGCAGGAAAAGCTACTCAGCACATATATATATACACACACACACACACACAACAGAATATATATATATATTATATATATATATATATATATATACATACACACACACACACCACACATATATATATATATATATATATACACACCATATATTATACCACACACACAACACACCACACAACACATACATATCTACATTATATAATACATATACATACATATATATATATACTATATATATGTATATAATATACAACTATATATATATACATATATATATATATATATATATATATAGTCGCTACTATGAAGCAATCATTGAGAACATAGTTTGTGTACACAGAGTTTACTAAAAAAGGTTTGGAAAAACTCCCTTTAGCTGTCGTATTTTCCGCTCGCTGCCATCTTGCCAGTCGCCATCTTTGAGCAAAGTTTAATGTTGCATCGAGGCTTTTAAGGGTTTTAAAAATAGTGATTTTGATGCGATCACAGTAGTGCCCCTAGCACTCCCATTCCAAATAATTATGCTTTTAAAAGAAAGTTTGACTCGGGTACATTCACAAAAAGACACTAGATTGCATTGTGGCGAGAGTTACACTTTAAAGTCAAGTTGATCTATCTAAAGTTTTTATATACGAGACTGCAGCAGTTCATGTAAACAACAGCTAATATTAAATATCACTGAAGAAGCTATTTTTTTACAGAAGCTGTACATTTTGTACAAGAAGCTTTGGAATGACAACCTTTGACATAAAGCACATCCACATGGGCAACAATATTGTCTCAACTGACTATCTGGCAAAAGAAAAAAGATGTTCCATGAAACATTTTTCCTTTTACAGCTTAGCTCTCACCACACTCCTCTATTCTCTTTAGCTGAGCCTTGACATCCAGACCTTGCTAAGCTGGTCCCTGTAACCTATACATAAGCTTGGTTGGTACACTGGGCCAATTCTCCATTTTATTCCTTTCTGTGTCTTAAGTAGGGGGGGTCCTCTTAAACTGGAGTCCAGTTTATGAGGACAGATCACGGATGCCATTAATGCGAGATCATTCTGCCTCTCCTTTTCACCACGCTACATGTTCATTAAAGTCACTGCTGTTAAATGTTTCTCTCCATTTCCTCTTTTTTTTATTAAAAGGAACACATGAAAGAGGGAGGGGAAAAAAAAGAGGTAGCAAATTGTCAAATTATAAATTAAGCTGCTGCTTCAATTATTTGCTTGGTTTGATAATAACGTGGTTAATTTTTGAACGAGGTTAATTACAAGAGGGTTAATGATATTCTAATAAAAACCAAGAACTCATCACATTTTCCCGCCTAAATTACACTGACATATAAGAACCAAATATTTTCTTCAATTAATTCATAATTGTTAATAAACGTCTTACAATTCAAGGGGCACGCAGGCTGAGGCCATGTTTTGGAATGACATATTTGAACAGATTCTCGACACATTCTGTAACAATAATTGCGATCGCTGACTTCTCACCGGAGGTAATCTGACTCGTGCTGTCTTTGGTAGGTGGCCAATTTATTTCATGAAGTGGGGCAGATATTGCACTTGCTGCACATTGTGTTATTGAGAGCGAGAGAGTGTGTGTGTGTGTGTGAAAGAGAGAGCGAGACAGGGACAAACAGGGGGCAGGTAGGTGTGATCGCTCATTCACACTGGAGCTGCTTGACGTTGAGCCCTACGGGGCATGATTACTAGGCCCTGGGTGATCCTTCAGCTCTTTACCTGACACTTGCTGCATGTACCCTACCCTCGCTCTCCTTGAATCCAACCCCCTTCATTCCTCTCTCCTCATCCATCTCTCTATATCTTTCCTTTCTTTCCTTATCTCCCTCCCTCGCTTGTATTTTTTTTTTTGTCCTCAAGTGTTTTATTTACTCCCGCACACTTGCGTCAGTCTCAATAATGTGTTTCTGCCAGTCTGATAAATAAAGCTGTTTGTCTTTTTACAGTGCCCAGGACACCAGGAAATGTCTCTTCATCTACCTCTGCTGTTTATCAGACTTCAGACATGCGTTTACTGTGTATGCGAGTCCCCCGCGGCACATTTCAACAAGGCTATTAGATTTCATGTGCTGAGAAATAAGTGGCATCTACTGTACACACCGGACTTCAGGGGTAAACCTTTGTTTGATAAAATTAGCATTTCTACTTTCACCTTTTAAGTTTTTAGAGGAAACTTTCATTCAGAACAACCTTGGAGTAAACATCTCTCTTACTTAAAAAACATTTCCACTACTGTGTAATAACAAATTTGGTGGTTATCCATGTTGATTGTTGCCAATACCATTTATTTTCAATAGACAGTTCTTAATGACAGAGCTGTGATTTGTTTGTGTTGCAAAAGCATAGTGATGATTTGCTTTCCCCAAATATCTTCTAGGATCATTACACTACTGTTGTCAGTTCAATAATCTTCACCACAAGGAATAATCAGGTAGCAACTACTGGGACTTAATCCATAGGAGATATCTAATAACACACCTTCACATTAAACAAAAAAGTGTGATACCTTAATATTATGGATCAATACTGGGAAAAGGAAGTATTGCAAGCATTTCCACATCACATTTTTGAAATGCTGCTTAATGTGCACGCTGGATCATGAGATCCCTCTGGAGCGAGAAGACGCCATCCATTCACAACGTCTTGGCTTCTGCCATCAACTTCTACTGTTTATGTCCAAGATCTGAACTGAAAGACACAGCTAACATGAACAGCGAATAGGTTACTATAGAATAGGGATGGGTATTGTTCAAAAGGTTTCGATCCAGGTATTGATACTAATAACGTGATCCTGGTTCACTTTTTATGATACCAATTTTATAAAAAAAAAAAAAAAATTACAACATTACACATGCCACACATCTTTTAATGTATTGGTCAGCCCCTACTACATGAGCCCCATCTCTGTGTAACGTAGAGTTTTTCCTGTGTGTCTTTACGACAGCCAATCATCAGCATTGTTAGATCTTGGTAGAAGCATGCTGCATGCTTACTGGCTCACAAACACTGAGGAGATTTACTCTTTAGGTATTGACTTTGGGTATTGAATGACGAGGCATTTTTCGATACTCGATACTTTAGAGGCAGTATGGTCGGTGCCTAAAAAGTATTGAATTTGGTTCCCAGCTCTACAACTGAATAAGTGATGTCCTAACTAATGCTGTGTTTATATATGATGGCAATGTGAGGCACCGTAGATATTTAAGGCACAGGGAAGAGAACAGCCAAGTAAATGCATGCAAATCAACGCCCCTGGTCAGCTTCAAGTCAAGAACAAATGTATTTAATGAATATTAATAGTCTGAATTATAAAAGTCAAAACAATTCACCAAATTCAAATGTATCAGTAACGCAAATGTCCTGCATAATAATACTACATTTGGTTGCAGCAGAATTCCCTAGCGCAAACTCACAAACAACTGCAAAACCACTAGAAAATTTGTATTCATTGTGACAAAAGTCATTTTGGTGAATCAAAAGCAGTAAGGTAAAAGCTAAAAATGAAGGCTCCTTTGTTTGATGTGGAACATCAGTCTCTTTTTTGACAAAAAGTTGGATGGAAAGTGAGCAGATAAAACTGCTTGAATTTGAGCTCAAAGTCTCAGGGTTTAATCTCCTCTTGTTAGGAGGACACAAGGGATTTGTGGGGACTTCTTCAGGGGGCTAAAATATTACCATGATGGGCTAGCAGCATCCTTTCATGCTCTATCCAACAGAGTTCATATAGACATGCTTGGCTTAAAACCACCTTGTTAACAAAAAAGAGTTAAAAAAAAATTGCACTCTGTAAAAATCCTGACACTTCTGCAATGTACGTACTTGAATTTTTCAAACGCTTTGTCTTTTCTTTACCATAATAGATGTCAGTTTCCTCTGATGTAGCTCAAGTAGGGGGAGCAGCACATAGGGTCTCAGTCTTTCTGCATTTGAAGCTATCACTCAATAGCAGATCTGTGTTGTTCGACATCAAACGAAGGAGACATTCGCGGCATCACCTGCAGAGCGCTCCAAAGGGATGAAGCAAAATATCTTCAAATCACTTGTCCAAGACATTTCCCCCTATTAAGGCTGCCTCCACACAGACTTTAAGGTGGAGACAGGCCCTTTAGATAAGCTAACCAAACCTGAGTGTTACAGCTGGGAGATCAGACACAGGCGGTTTTCTATTACAGAACTCCCTTATGATGGCTTGTCATTAAAAAACAACAAAAAGGTTCAAAGTTGAACACAGTTAAATAAGTAAAATCACCTCTTTCTATTGCAGCAAACCGTTAAAATATAAAAAAAAACACCATGCCCAAAAATCATCACACAGTACATGTGTTTGACACAATGAAAAGAACAGAAAGACTATAGACTTCTAATGTTCTGACCCTTGTAAATATTATACGTTACCTTAGTTCTTTATTTCTCGTAATAGACTGACTGACAGCTGACAATACATACAAATATGGTAATGGAAACTGAGCCAGTCCTTTAGGTTCTATTTACATAGGTGTATGGTCAAAAAGGCTTATCTTTCAAATATCTGCTGTCATTTTGAGTCAAATGTAAAAACTCTTCTCTCCATGTGTGTGCGGCTGTCTTATTGGTATATGTGTATGACTCCCTAACAGTGAAGATGTGGTACCAGCACATACGTGCATGTGCATGTGCTTGTGTGTTTGTGTGTGTGTGTGTGTGTGTTGTAATCTCAGCAGCAGATCATGTTTTCCAGGCCTCAGATGAGGCAAAGCAGCTTTGGCAGCAGGCCGTTTCATCTCAGGCACTGGGGCCCAAAACAAAGAGAAAATGATTGATTGGATGATGAATTATTTAGAGGTGGAGGGCTGAGGAACGAACCAGCCATGCTGGAGAGAGAGAGGGAGAGAGGGATAGAGAGAGTAAGGACAAAAGTGTGTTAGAGAGAGAGAGAGAGTTCAGCTTCCCTTTATCACTTTCTCTCCTTGTAAAAGATGGGAATCCAAGTAAAAACTTGCCCCTAATTGTACTAATGCATGTCACTGCAAATTTGCCAAAATAAAATATTGATGTGGACGTAGTGACAGGGCTGCACAGTGCTGAGGGCTGATTGGAGAGGAGAGGTGTTTGCTCAGGGATCTATAGGGCATTTGAACCTACATGTAACACTACACCGAAGAGAGAGGGGGAAGAACCCTCCTCAGAACCAGACATCCATCCCTTCACCGCACTCGGTCTGCATCTCCACATTTTTAGGCAGAAAAACACTAGCACTGAATGTTTACCTGTACGCGTGCCTGTGGATAAGCCATTATTATCTGGATGGCAGCGTGAAAAACAACACACTTTCTAGAGTGTCAGCGACAGAGCTGTGCAAGTGAACACAGCTACAGACCCTTATGTGATGCCCAGTTGGACCACAGGGGGCACTGATGTGATATGTGAGAAAGATACAGACGAGAGTGGAGAGAGAGCGCGAGAGACAGAGGAAAAGAGAGTGGGGAGACAGAGAAAGGGAGAGAGACAGGGAGGGAGGAGAGGAAGAGAGACGCAATGAGGCAAGGCTACAGGGATGAACGCAAAGTGTCTCTCTCCCTCCACTTTTTCAATATCCCTTCCTCATGAAATTTCATTTGGATTGTAAATGTTCAGTAATTTACCATCATAAATGTGTAATGGGCCCCTGAATCCAATGACATTGTGCTGGCTAATCAACTCATTTGAAAATGAATATAGATCTATTAAAGGGAACTCAGCATTTCCCCTTTGTTAAGACTGGCATGCTGTCAAACATGGGAACACATCCTAAAAGGGGCTTCTTTTTTTGGGGGGGGAAAAAGGGATCCTCTTCAGGGAAAAGGAAAAATAATCTACTCATCAGATGTTTTGATCTTAAATAGAGATGATGAATGAGATTAAGTGCTTGCGCTAACTTCTGATTTGTTTTGGCATTAGAAACCTGACATGTAATCGACTTAAAGAGAAAAGGGGCTCCTTTCAAACCTAATTCAAAAAAAATAAAAGCGAGGACAGGAAGTTAATGACGCTTCATTTTCAGCTGGGAAAATATAGCAAAATTAAATTCTTGAATTTTAAAGCCATTCTCAGTCCCACGGCAGACAGCCACAGAATCCTCCAGAAAACAGACAATAACACACATCGCAGGATTACTGCTTCTTATCTATGAGAGACGGGGCCCGAGGCGCTACCTACAAACACTTAATCAAAAACCAAGTTCAACTCGTGGCAGCCAGTGACTCTTAGAAATAGAGAGTGACGGAGAGAGTGCGGAATGCAAATTGCAAACGTTGGGAGGCTGTCAATGTGTGTGTGCATGTGTGCGTACAGTATGCTTGACTCTCAAAGCGAGTAAATCAGCCCCTGGTAAAAAACCAATACGTTACAGTGTATGTGAAGGAAATTCATGGAGCTTTGACTGAGCATCAGTTGGGTACTTTGAGGAGCCGCTTACAGACCTTCTATTGGACCAGAAGACTCCTCATAACAGTACCAACAAGCTGAATCTACATACTAATCTTGTCAGGTCAAAACCATGTGTTCCTTGCAACTTTTCAGGAAGTGATACCTACTTGTGTAGCTTGATGATCATGTATTTTTCAAGTTAACCGACAGTGATATTTGAGATGTTTTCAAAAGTATACATGGATCACCAAGCCATAGACGCCTTTTAAGCTTTAAATGGGATATTTTAGTGTGTGGGAAATGTTGCTTTTTTCCTGCTTACAGAGACTAACTATTAAATTGAAAGGCATTGGACAAAGAAGCTGCTATCGGTTCTCGTTTACTGATCTTAGATAATTACCAGGCCCTTTTGCTGCTTGTTAGACAATATACAAATGTGCATCGTACATGTCTTAAAAAAACAATAGAAAGTCAAATGGTGGGTGCCTGGGTAGCTCACCTGGTAGAGCAGGCGCCCATATATAGAAGTATACTCCTTGAAGCAGAGGCAGCAGGTTTTGACTCTGCCCTGCATGTCATCCCCCCCTTCATGTCTTCAGCTGTCCTAAATGAACAAAGCCCTAAAAATGCCCAAAAAGAAAGTCAAATTGTAAAGACAAAGAGGCCTCAGAGAGATACAAATTCATACTACAACCAGGAGCTGTTGCCCGCGGAGTTATGGCACCAACCTCTATCACTACTGCAGTTTATCGGGGCGGCACTGTTCTCCGCTTCCCGTTCACTTTGTTCCCAGTTCTCCTTCCTTCACACTCTTCTTTTCCTCTCCCTCCCTAACCTCGCTGCCCAATTCCCGCTATCGGGCCCTGATGCAGCAATCAAGGGAAAGAACTCATTTATCAGGTCTGATGGCGGCAGGGGGTGTATTGTGCACTGGTGGGGGTGCTAGGTTAGCCTGGATGCATGACTTAAGGCTACTGCCCTGTTGTAAGGTCATTGTAATTAAGTCTTGGCTCACAGTGGTTTGACTGTGCCTTTGAGGTTCAAATGTCTTTCCCCTCCATCCTCAAAAGTCCTTTCCAGCACCATTTGCTTATGAGATCATACAAAAAAAAAAAAAGTCTTATCCCACACCAAATATTAGGCTCTGTCTGTGAATATTGATTCATCTGTGGACTCAGATGGGCTGGAATGAGTTAGATTCCCCTAACTTCCTCAGTGATTACTTTGTGGAAATAGAATATTAGAGTTTCAGTGATTGCTGTAGATGGAATGCACAGGGCCAAACGTTCACTTAAGATTGCTAATCTCAGATCCTAAACTTGCTCTAACTTCAATTAGAGTGAAAAAGAAAAGAACGGAAAGGAGATAACCTATTGATAAATGTACAGTATATCTATGCCATCTATCTCCTGCACTGCATTGCTTTCTTTGCAGGCTCTTGCACATCTGTCTTTCAACTATTAGTGTGAGAGAAGGTAGGTTATAGATGCTGTAAACAGCCTTGACAACTCCAATCATACACTACATAAAGTCAAGTCCAATCCAGAGAGAGCAGTAAGTTCAATCCAGCCCCTTCGTGATGGCAAACTAGTCCAGATGTGGCTATTGTTTGCCAGTCCCCACAGCCAGTGTTCTTCTTTGTGCGTCATTGCGCTGAGTGGCCCCAGGTGTTATGGACAATTTTACATCTCCATCCTGCCATGCTCCCTTTTGCACTCGCTCTGCTCTTTTCCTTTTTCATTTCCCTTCTTGTTGTTTAATGAGTAAACGGTTTTCCCTTTTAAGAAGGAAAGACCTTCTCGACCACCAATCTCAGTGTGAAACCCCAAAAGTTCCTCCTAAAACTCCCAAGCTTTTACTTAACCGAGTGAACTGCTGACTTATACTGTATGTCAATATAACAGTAGAGTGGCTCTGGACTTTATTACCAAGAGCTTGTTGTGCTCCAGAAAATGCTCATTATGGAGAGCTCAAATTCAGCATTTCTGGAAACAGGATGCATGAGACTGGGTGTTCTTGCTGATGCAGTTTTCAAACAAGCATGATTTATTTCTGCCAAATGCTAAAAGCAGCGTAGTGACCGACAATAGGCAGAAATCAATGCCCCATCGAAAGACAATCTGCAACATAAGCCCAAATAATGAGATGGATGTACGAGATAATAAAGTCAGCTAAATGAGTGGAAGCAGCTCATCTTAACTGAAGGACTACATTTACTGAGGGGAGGTGGGGTCGATTCTAGACATGATGAGACATCAATAACCTGTGGGAAACACTCATACTGTATCCAAAACTAACTATGTGAAACAGGGTCACAAAAACCATAGAAGACCTATGGGATTACAGGACAAATTAAATACCGCAGTAAAAGGATTCTTATAGTTTATACAGCACAAATCACATGTTTGGAAAAACCCACATTGTTACATAACACTAGAGGCCACTGGCTGCTGAAGCTACACTTTAGGATATGTATATTTTTTTTAAACTTTCCAGGACACGGACACACATGCACACCAGTGACTGGGAGTTTACTTTTCCCACAGGGAGGACAAACAGCGCCAGATGATGCAGAGGTCCAGTTCCAATACTCTAAAGGGTATTCCTCTCAGGAACACATGGGCCCCTGCATCATCTCTTCTTACTTCTTTGGTGGTCATTGATAAAAAAAATAAAAAAAAATAAAGTAACCATAAAACGCTGCCTAGAGAAATAATGGATTTAAATCCACAAACACCTCTTACTCCCACTTTTTACAGACCAAAAAGTAAAAGCTTCTGAAATGTGCTCATTTGTACTGATGCTCAACAATTCATAAATTAAAACACATAAATAATAAAACCCACAAACTGAATTGGACAAAAAAAAATAACAGAGTATTTAGAATACTGTCATTTTTTCCTTTTAAAAACACAAACAGCATTTTTTTCTGTAAATGTATTTTCTTTGAATTTATAGCATATTAAAAGGAAGTTTGTGTGATGTTTGATCCTCGTGCCATGATGAACACAGGCCCCCCGACATTATAAAAGGCTCTCATTCCACTTACATAACATATGGGATTATTTTTTTTTTTTTTGCCTCCAAATGCTTCTCACACATCTGACAGTGGGCTGAGCTGCATTTCAACTAGCGGTGTATTGTGGCGTATCTTTGAACAACCAAACAACTCAAGTGAAGTGCCTGCAGTTCTTTAAGCACTTTATCCTCAGAGCTTCATTGGGCAACAGACAGTCAGAAAAAAAGAAAAAAACAAGACTAAATATGCTAATGAACTCCTCAACACGTCTATGTGCCATTCAAAATCCCCACAAAAAAGGCAGCGTGCATTTAAAATGTTTCAGAACGCCAGACTCATAACTGCACTTCGCAACAATGTGGAGGGAAAAAAGATGGGGGAAGAGACAGAAAGTGAGAGTTAAAGAGATGTTCTTTTCTGAGGCTCCCTGGCGTCACATTGGGGATTCCATGTGTCTCATCATCTTGTTTAGAGTGCATTAGCAGCCAGTGACACAGCCTCCCTCCTTCCTCATCGCTCTAGTTTTCTTGTTGTCGGGCAGAGTGTCCTGAGGCAATAACAGCAGCCATCAGCACTCCTCCTCATCCTCCTCCTCCTACACCTCCTCTTCAGGCAGAGATACGCCAGGGCCTAATTTTCCATCAGCAAAGCATGAAATCAAGAGAGAATGCCACACAACAAGCACTCTTAAGAGGGGACATTTTGCCAATTTGCCCCCCCCGTTCAAGGATATTACGCACACTTGCGCGCAAACACAGTCACACATGCAGAGATGAGTCCTAACTTCTGAATACATTATTAAATCAAGTGGATGCTAAAGGGACAATCAGAAGCTTGATGATGAGAACACAAATGTGACTTTAGGAGATGGCTTTATAAATTCCATGAAATTAGCAGCCGGTTGTTGTTTTCAGACTTGGTTTTTCTTTGACATAAAGATGACGCAAAGTATTTTGATCATTTTAGTGGCTTACTGCATCCAAATGCTGGCTATAATATGGTGCAACTGAAAGAGACAAAGTCACATCTCAGAATGGAAATGAGCTACAAAAATGCACATCAAGAAATCAACCACACTACAGGAAAGTTGCACGCTAGATTTTTTATTTTTTTTTAATTGTATGCATAAAAATGCCACTGCTGCATCTCCATACAATGAAAAGCACTTGGTGCTTTTCAGTCAAAATGTTCACAGAATACACAGTCTTGCTATCAAACACAGAGCTACACTGAGTAGAGAGAAGCTCTACGCAGGGTTGAAATCGCTTTTCCAATACACCAGATTCCAACCCAAATCGGACAACCGTAATATGTCCAAACTTTACAGTCATATGACCTTCAGTTCCAGTAATCAGATCTATTTCCAGCACAATATTACAACTATGCTAACAAATGCCAGAGTGTTGCCATGGAGAATGTTTTGTTGAATGTATTTGTTCACACTCACACTGCTTGGGTACATAGTCCACATATTATGTATTCAAGTTAATACAGGAGCTTTTTTGTGTTTGTTAGTTTTTTGATTTCTTTGGAACACTGGACCTGGTTTTCCCTGAGCTTGTGAGGAAGAGATCGAGTCCAGAACCACTGTGGCAGAATATTGTGTCCAACATACTGTATATAATGCACTAAGTTTACTTTTTACAGGTATGAATGCATCCATAAGTGTCCAAAATGTGAAATTACTGCTCAATAGAGAGTGTCCTACTGTGTGGAATGTGTATTATAACGAATGAGTGAAAGAGAAAGCGATTGACACAGGTTGAGTCTTTTGTGCAACCGATGTTTTCCTCCGTATTTTCTGTACCATTTGCGTAAGTCAACAGTGGGGGCGTGATAAAAGGCCAGATCCATGTCCACACTTGACTGAAATGTGATCACGAATATCAAAGCGGGTCACAGTACATAGATAGTGAGATCAGGTCTTGATTTTCTGGTATGACGGTGTTGCCAGCTGACAGTTATTGCAAGCTTTTGTGACTGGAGGACTCATTAGTTTACAGATGTGAACACAGCCAGACCGGACAGGAAAAAGTAAGATAACGACAGAAGAGCAGAAAGTGAAGTTCTTTTGAGGAGGTTGTTATGACTGGAAAGGGCCAGCATTGTGTTTCAGAGCAGAGACACTGAGCATATGTTATCAGAGACCAACTGCTAGGCTAAACAAAAAAGTACTGTTTCTTAGTTTTCTATCAACTGAAAAACAAAGCACTTAGTTATTAGGACAGGAACACTGACAAACACTACAGAGAGTGGAAAACTCTGTCTTTACTACACACACGCAAACACAGAGAGAAGAAAAAGATCTTTCAGTGCTGACTGACAAAGATGCCCTGCAATATAGATGACGAGAACAAAGCTCCCCATAACAAACTCCAGTCATATGGAGACGATTTCCTTTTCAATAATGAATCGCCATCAGCATCAGGCGTCAATACTGCCTCTGTGTGTTGTGTGTGCCAGCTTCTGTGTGTGTATGTGTGTGTGTGTGTGTGGGGGGGGGGGGGGGGGGGGGGGGGGGGGGGGGGAGACATCCATCCTCAACGAGAACAAAACTTCTATATTTAATCTGTGCTGAGAACAAGCAGGCATGCAAAGTCAAAAACAAAGCGGGGATGGCAAGCTGAGGCTTTATGCGGCATGCAAATCACATCCGGACCATCCAGCTGCTGTGAGCTTATCCCCCGCATCTTTGTGATTGACAGGATTTTTAAAATGTGTAGATTATAAATATTTATAATTGACTTAATATTGACTGTATTCTCTCTGTTTGGTTGAACTTGTATGGGAAAAAGAAAAAAAATAAGGCCAAAAAAAAAAAAAAAAAATAGTTCATCTGTGGTTCCATCTTCAGATAAATTACCCTCTCTGCACCAGGGTGTGTGTGTGTGTGTGTGTGTGTGTGTGAGAATGTTCAGTATGTCTGTTTTCCTGTTAATGAGCGTTACTTTGAATTTTCTGTTAGTTGTCAGGTCTCCTAGAGAGTTTGACTGTTCTCAAAGAGGTCTGCACGGTCACTGTAAAGTCACGTTTGCCTTATAAAAGATGGCAGTTGGAAACATGGGCCGGATCTCCAGAAATTACACCAATAAAAGCACCAAGAGCGAGCCTAATCATGGCTGGGACAGAGCTTGTACCGCCTCCATTTACCACTCCTATTCCCGCTGACCTCACACTGCCCCACTGAGCATTTCAGCATCCAGCGTAAATGACCCCCTGTCCTCTGTGTAGCTCTATTATCCTGTTGACAGTACACTTTTTTTTCCCAGAAAACATCGTAATTGCAATCTGAAGCTGTAGCTGATGTCATTAGCTACTGTTTTTGCTTTGGTTCGGTTGATATTTTCCGACTTTCAGCTCGTTTTTTGCTTAAGACTCCACTTGCTGCTCTACTTTGGGGATCAAAAGTCAAATGCCCTTGTAGATGACAAAGAAACAACGGAAAATCAAGAGAGTGCCGTGGTGTCCTCATATAGTCCGGTTCCAGAGGAAAAGCTACGTTCGGGTGGAGGGCAAGTGCAGGAAATACTGTGCCAGTGTAGAACAGGGATGGGCCCCAACCTCTAAGAAATTGAAATAGCTTTTTGCCTTTGATTGAATTGCGCTATGTGAGCTCACTACACTGGATAAGCCCACTCTGTGTCTCTGTCTGTCTACCTCTCTTTCAGGTCCACATCAAAAAGGCCATCTGCAGTAAAAAGGCCGGCCAACACATCACGCGCTCCCATCTTATCCACAAGTTTCTACTGCCCTGCATCCAGACACGCCACTGCCCACCATCTCATCAATTTTCCTCTTTGATTTAATCACAGAGTGAAACTGAAGTGGCATTACAAAGTTTTATTGTGCAACACAGTAAGTTTTACAACTGAAACGCGATAAAATCTTATAATATTTAGAAAAAAAATAAATAAAAAAATAAAAACGCGCCAAATAAATACACAAGGATTTATTTTTTTACAGTCTCAATAATGCAAACTGCCGTCAATCCCACAGAGCATTAGGATTTAAAGTGAGCATGAAACACAAACCCTTCAAGCAGATTAAATTTCAAATCAAGCAGGCCATGTAAATGATGTGGTGACAGGGGGCCCAGTGCAATTAGCATGCCAGGCTAGTGTTAAAGCAATTAGGCAAAACAGACGGCTAGAGCACCAGGGCTAAGCACGGGAAGGGAGGAAGGACGAATATTTCCATATTGTTCTCCGGGACAGGAGTGCATGTGTGTGTGTGCACACAATGTGTGTGTGCATGTACAGTTTGTTTGAGGTCATTCGGCACTCGACTTGTTTGTGGATTTCTCAGAGGGAATCAGAGGTTAATGGGAACGAGACTTTGTTTACTGACAGCATATCCAGCCATTTTGGAGAGCGGGGGGGGGGGGGGGGGGGGGGGGGGGGGGACTAAATAACAAATGTTGCATTACTAGTAACAAAAAAAGAAGAAAAAAAGAAGGAAACAGAAAACACTGACTCTCATGTTGCTTAGGGGAATCACAAAAAACATTTACTGGTAAACAAGCCCAGAGCGGAAACTCTGGAAACCACTTTGGGGAAAAAGCAGGCAATTTGGGCAAATCTCTCAGGTGGAGCCATCAAAAGCGGTGTCGGCTTGTACACAGAGACATGGCAGAAAGGACCACCTGGAGACAAGGAATGACATTCGTTTGAGCGTAAATTACTCAAACAAGCATGCCGGGGAATGGCATTTAATACTTGATGTTTCCCAGTGGGAACGGTGGTGGATGCCTTCAATTCAAACAAGGAGTTATGATATACAAACACTACTAAAAACAAACAGCACAAAGCGCACGGTAAGTTTGATGCGACACGGGCCTTTTGGGATGCAAAGTGGGACAGCGACTCATCTCTGTCTTCAACGACGTGGGAAGAACAGCAGTAATAATGAGGAGTGGGGCGTGAAAAATAGGAGTTCTTCTTTTTTTACTGTTATGGTTTTGTTCCTGTGCACAGTATTTTCTTTCTGTTGTGTTCTGTGCACCGTCCAGTACAATAGAAGCACACTCCCGTATATATAATAAATGGTATAAAACGGCTCTTTACATTTACTTCCTGCACCAGATCAACGAAAAAAATAGAGGGTTCTACATTAAGGTTATCAGTTTGTTAAGATACCCCGGTACAATCTAATGCAATCCAATACACCAGCCCTGTAATAAATCCTATATCTGTGAACCTAATCTACCATTATCGTCACCCCTGAGGCGCTGATTTAAGAGTACAGTTAATTTTGAGTTTTGTTTTTTTACTGCATTATATAGAGAGGTGTTTTATTCATTTTCTGAGTCCTTCATGAATGTAAATGAGGGAAGGAAAAGATACACCACTTAGAGTTAACAGAAACATGTACCAAATGGGAAATGTATTAAGGATTCAATGCTACAATCTTGTAAATTACAACATAAAATATAAAGTATGCAAATAAAGTAATTAGAAAACGTGTGACACACATGCAAGCAACATAAAACAGACAATAAAACCAGCAATTTGCTCTAATTTTATACTTTTCACAATCATGTTGTCTGTACACAACGAAACAGGGGAAGGGCCAATGACGAGGTTGACAAGGAAGTGGCTCAAGCTGGCATTCTAATATTTGCTGATTCAGAGTTCTGCTCTTTGTCTGGTGGCAGTCACCTTTTGAAGAACAATTTTGAGGAAGTTTAGACAAAAATGCGCTAGAGTGCATTTTTGTGTTTTCCTGCCATTAAAGTGTGTGAACAGAGAAATAATCGAGAATAACGTAAGACAGGAAGTGTGTGTGTGTGTGTGTGTGTGTGTGTGTGTGTGTGTGTGTGTGTGTGTGTGTGTGTGTGTGTGTGTGTGTGTGTGTGTGTGTGTGTGCGCGCATGCAAGGGTTGCTTAGATACCACTTGCATACAGTTAACAAATGTGAAACCTAATTACAGAACTAAAAGTGTAAATAAAAAAACTTCAATGCAGTGAAACTTAATGACAGCAGCAGTTTGTTTTAAAAGAAAACTATGCAGTTTTTTTTAGCTTAATTTACCTTAACTGAACAGCTTTGGATTCATTGGAATGGTTGTATGACATTTTTTAAGTTGGATGGTGGTTGTCTCGCTCCCCCCTAGCACCTGTGAGTGGATAAAACACCCTTTCAACTTTCGTCCGGCGAGTCACCAGACTCAGCGGCAGGAAGTATTGTGTGATATCAGGTCTCGCGATGTAACAAATTGCTTCACGGCACTGTACACATACGCCCATTCAGGAACCGGCTAACAAGGTATCGATGGAGTTTTTCACACTATCGTCATGGCTGAGCCGGCAAAAAAAGAAACAAAAACTTAGCAAAGCATTGTCACAGGAACATTGAAAGAGGAAGCGGCAGACTGACCGAGTGAGAAGTCAGACACAAGTAGACATAGGAGCTGCAAAATATCTACTCCGAAGCTGTAGGGGGGGCTCTATAGAGAAACCTGTGAGCAACAAGAGAGAAAACAGTGAAGAAATGGCCAAAACTGTATAGTGTCCCTTTAAAAAGCACACCACAGACAAACAAACTCGCACAATGAAAAGAAAAATGGCAAACTCAATAGAGCGATCAACCGTTTTAATCTTGTTTTTTTTTTATAAATACTACCATGTAACCATAAATTGAGTGTAATAACAGCAGCAGGGTCCTACTTTTGCTATTTGCTTTGAAATACATTCAAGATGGCGCCACAGACGGCCGCTTCTGGATTATGCTCCATTGTGCTTTTTGTGTTTTTGTTTCGG
Source organism: Etheostoma spectabile (assembly GCF_008692095.1). Taxonomy (NCBI): domain Eukaryota; kingdom Metazoa; phylum Chordata; class Actinopteri; order Perciformes; family Percidae; genus Etheostoma; species Etheostoma spectabile. Next base: position 8,130,027 of record NC_045755.1, on the reverse strand, counting down.
GGACAGAGTCCTGTATAACCAGGTCAGGAACAAACTGACCAAAGAGATCAAAGCAGCTAAGAGGAGCTATGCTGATAAGATAAAAAACCGCTCCACAAACAGCGACCCTCGGTCAGTGTGAAGAGGCCTGCAGATACTCACAAACTACAGGAG
>NC_045755.1:8117278-8129864 GCF_008692095.1 Etheostoma spectabile | reverse complement strand
CAACTCAATCAGCTAACTCAGTCAATCACGTCTCCCCCTCTGACCCCTCACCTGCACTCACGATCTGTGAAGTGGATGTGCGCCAAGAAGACCAGAAAGGCTCCTGGTTCACACGGTGTGTGTCACCATCCTGTCTGAAAATCTTTGCAGACCAGCTGGCCCCCATCTTCCCTCCGATCTTTAACAGATCGCTGGAGTTTTCTGAGGTTCCCTCCTGCTTCAAACGCTCCACAATCAGTCCAGTCCCCCAAAAAAAAACTCTATCTCTGGACTAAATAACTACAGGCAGTCAGCAACAGTCAACAACCTTGAGCTTAACATGCTCAAAACTGTGAAAATGATTGTGGACTTCAGGAGGAGCCAGCTTCCACCTTCTCCCCTCTGGTAGGCGCTACAGAGCACTGTACGCCAAAACCGACAGACTGAGGAACAGTATCTTTCCACAAGCCATCTCTCTGATGAACAGCTGACTTTGGAATCACAGTGCCAGGTTTAATTCCTGTTCAATAACCCAGCAACACTGTCTCTAATCAGCACCTTTTTAATCAGAATCAGAATCAGAAATACTTTATTGATCCCCAAAGGGAAACTCTGTGTTACGGTTGCACAAATAGTAGAAATATCACAGTAGAAATATAAATAAAGAAACATAAGGAGTGTGGATATGTACGGTATATGTATTTACTGGTTCCACTTACTATTTATTCATCATTCTCTATTTGAGAGCTGTTCATACTGTAATATAATACTTATATAATAGCATAATACTATTTATTCCAGTATCCTTTGCACTATGCTCCATAAATAATCAGAATGATAATTATAAAATACTCCTGCATACTTTGCACTCTTCATTGCACTACTGCTTCAACCCGTCTATATTTTTTCTGTTTATAGTGTATATATTGTTTGCTTTGTTGTTTGTTTTGTATGATTAAGTGCATTGTGAGCAATACAATTTAGCAAAGATTCCTTGTAAGTGTCCTCATACCTGGCAAATAAAGCCGATTCTGATTCAACATTATAACACTGCGGCCAATGATTAATGTACTCCAAAGAAAGCCAGCTCATGGTGTAACCCTCACACAGAAATTTCCTTTAAAAACATCTTAATGTTCACAACTCAATTAACTGAAATTTAAATTAAATGGAGTTTCCAGAGACTGTACTAATTAGTTCCTGGTCAAGTCGCCGTCATGAATGTATGCAATGCATAACAACCTATCAGATTATATAGCACCATATGGTCGACGTGGCCTACGGGCATTGTGGGAATTACTTCATGGATAGAGTCCAAGCCAAGCAGGTGAAGCAGTGTTTTGGTTGCAGCAGGGCTTTTAGACAACGAAGGAGACAAAGAGTACATTTTTCTAGGAGTTGAAACATGTGTGGGGAAAAGTTCTACAGAGCATACTGCATGAGAAGATGATCAACAAATAAAAGGTCAAACCCAAATAGACAGAGAGAGGAAGACAGACACTCTTATAAAAACATACACAACTAAGCAACACAATTAAGCCTGGCTTGAAGCCTAAAGAAACAAATGACATTATGTAGCTGACTACTGTATCCTAGTAACAAAGCCCAAATATAAAAACAAACAATGGACGACTACAAATCGTTCCCAGACTGGGTCATTTTTCCTCCACAACAGGAAAGATGACAGTGGTGAGGGATATATTTCACACCACATAATGCATGCTATTTTCCAACATGAAAGAAATCCTATTTTTATTGTAATTTTCTTCTATTTTGCGTTCATGTCTCTTGATTTTTGTTGAATTACTTGCTTTTATTTTTTATTTATCTCTTACCTTGTTTAGGTTTTGCACCAAACAAACGCAAATTCCTTGTAGGCCTATGTGAAAACAACAGATGTGGATAGGTGATAACCATAGAAATAAAATGGATTCAACCCACTGTGTTGTTATAACAAGTTAGCATTGAACATGCTATAATGATTATAGCATGTTCAGTGCTAACTTGTTAGCACGACAACTAAATCGTTAGCTAGGTTGTTAGCATCAAACTTGGATTGCACACTTGAAAGACTGCTGGTTCCCTAACAGGCGGCACGGACTAGCAGCCACAACAAATATGTAAAACATATTATTAACATATTCATTTCATTGACAGCTGCATATCGTCTCTGCTAAAGTTGCTGTGTTGTTTAATTAAGGAGACAATTAAGCGACAGTGACTCACCTGCTGGAAGAGTTTTCTCTTTATTCACGCAACGCTTGTCAGCACGGGGTTTGGTGTCGTAGCTACATCCATTGGTGGCGGAGCTGGACGTCTAACCAAGCTAGCACGCACCATACCAGCGCCCTGGAACACCTTCGTTAACACCTGGGATGAAAGATAGCCAACGATTATTCGACAGAGATATTTCAAAATAAAAGTTCCCATCAGAATGTAACAGTCACAAAAATTAAAAGCTTTAAAAAAAAATGGTACATAACGGTAGTGTATGTATACCTCTCTGATGAAGGTCCCGTGTCAAAATATGGTAGGCCTAAAATAAACAAGGCGAAATCCTGCAGTAGTAATGCCTTGTTGTCTTTCACATTTGTGTTTCTTAATTGTTGAAGTAGCTACACTCTAATGTAGAATGTGATTGCACATCTTGAAATGTATGTCTATTTACACAAAAACCCTCCCACAATGTCCAAAACCATCAAGTCATTACTGTGGATTTGTCAGACTGACTGAATAGATGTTTAAAACTGTGTTTTTGGGCAACAATATTGTGTTGGTCAGTATGCTGAATGGCCTCTACTGAGACTTTAAGTTGGGCTTTGAGCCTGAGAGTCCCATATTGGTATGAAAGCAGTAGGCCTATACCTTGGTGATGGAAAACTGCATAGTTGAGCATAAACTGATCAACTAAGAGCATGGTGGGACTATGTTTTGGCTTCCTCCATGGCTGTTTTATGACATGAGCTGCCCATTTTAAAGAGGAGTGTACACTAGCCCATAATGCAACCCGTTTTAGCCATCATCAACCATGTTATATGTTATACATGTTATAAAAACAAGCCAAAACACACAGAAATACATACAGTACACTCCAAAGGGAGACTGGCACGATTTGTGGAACAAAGTTTGGTGAAATTATACTAGAATCAACCTCAAGTACGGTCAGAGAGAGAGTGAATATTTGCTTTTACCTGTCAGATGGAACCATTTCCTAATTTCCCGACTATCACAAACAAGGCTCTGGCTTAGAAACAAAGGGCCCACTAACAAAGCTTCCCATGGAGAATTGACTGCGGCCTTGGTTTCTATTTACATACAGATGCACTGGAAATAATTTGCATAATGTTTTTTTGTAGCTGTGTGCTCTGGGGAGCAGCATTGTAACATATTGGTACCTAATGAACTCTGAAAAAAAATTGATTTTCCACAGAGTAAATTAAGAAATGCATTATAGCTGTTAAAGCAATCTTGGGGGAAATCGGAGCCTTCTTCTGCTAAACTACGCTTGATAAGTAATAAATTACATGTTACACTTATTTGCTTTAATTCATGCTAATTTTGCCCACTTAATTTATCACTGTAGTTCTGAGGGCAGCCACTGGAGATTTAATTATTTATAGGATTTTGTGGTGTATTGTTGGCATTTGATGCGTACATGAATAGAAAGGATTGTTTGTGGATTTTGTGTTGTACTACATGCTAATGTATTTGTATTTTAAGTTTAATTGTAAATGTGTGTGTGTGTGTGCGTGTATGCAAGAGTGCAAGGGTGCGTGAGTGTCTATCAGCAACAGAGTTAAATTCCATCTGCTGGGACTTCCTGACAGAGGCCTGATTGTCTGTGACTGCAGACTCACACACACACACACACACACACACACACACACACACACACACACACACTTGGACTAGTTTTGGCTGCCTTCCTCTTCTTCCTTCAATCCCCTCCCCTCCCTGGCTAGCTAGCAGGGTGAGTCATTGTTTACAGGCCTTTCACTCTGCTGTCCTATCACCTTGCCCTGATGCTACTTTTCCATTTGATCACAGCTCCTGCATGTGGTGACATGACACCAGGCCTGGCCTCCTCCTTGAGCCGTCTCCCGGGCTGACTGCATCTGTCTGCATGATAATGTAACTGCATCTGGCTGCAGCTTTTCATCTGTGATCTTGACGGTGTACTTTTAGCCTACGCTTCAGGTTGAGTGACCTCTATTGCATGTGTATGCCAGCAAGTAGGTGATTCAGTGTGTTGCTCAGACACACATTTTTGTTGCCAAGGATTAAACATGCAACCATCCTCAACCTCATTAGCAACTAAACTAACCCAATGGAGCATAATCAAGAAACACAACAGGAATCACATTTTTGAGTATGAAACGAGAGGGAAAAAGTTGGATTTAGAGATGTAAAAAGGGATAACGGTGACACTATCTGAATATCAACTGTCAAATAATGTAAGTACAAACACACATATGTACACACGCACCTTATTGGAAGAGTGAATGGAATCTCAGGCCGCTGCTGAATGTTCCTTCAATGCGAGCATTTGAAGCGAGCATTTGGCAAAGCTACTGGAAAAATATACTGTTGAATTAGCCTTTTGTTTCAGCATGCTGTAGCACAGAATAGGCCTCTGTTTCCCTCCTCATAACCTGCCACTAAAGACATTTCCCCCGTAATATTACTGAATCCAACTGCTAATAAGAAGTAAGTTCAACTAGAGAACTTTAGACAACTATGTGCAATCAGAAACTATATGCAAATTCAAGTTTTACTAAGGCGATCTGCAAGCATACCTGTACAAAACACAAATGCAAACAAGAATGACATGATGGCTCGGTTAGCTATCAGCCTGCTGTCAGACCTAATAAGAATTAGAAAGAGTTAGCGCTACTTTGTTTCCCTCCCCTTCAAGTACTCTCTCTACTCCTGCACTCACTTCTGAGGCACCCACTTAGTATCCATCCTCATCACGCCAATATTAAAAAGCTTAGCTGGCACTGGTTTTTCAAGTAAATTAGAGAAAACAAAATCTCTAAGATTAGTCAATTAAATGGCACATTAGCCTGGGACTTAATTAAAAGATAGCAGGGCATACAGTCTTTAAGGATATTGAGAGGCGACGAGAGTGTTTAAACAGCAGATTGAACAAATGGCACTTATTAAAAACTTGACTGTGAGTCACTTGACACCTCACATATCCCCTGCACCTTGAGCTACATAAACAGAGTGTCAGCTCCCTGGGTTCCTGCTATGCAAATCTCTGGGATGAGGCAAAGAGAGGAAGTGCACTCGTCATACAGCATCCTCCGTCTGGAACGTCAAGATGCCCTCCTACAATCAGCGGCTTAGCAACCACAGCAACCCGTGCGGAAACATTTACTATTGCATACTTTTTCCCCCCCCAACTACACCACTTTTAAATCGTAGTTATCAATGTTTTTGAAGGCGAAATAGAAGGTTAATGTGCCAAAAAAGACATTTCAGTCACATTTAAGATGCATCTTGTAACACAGAAAGTGTGTTAGTAGGTTTGGCTCTGAAGAAAATGTATTCTCATGAACACAAACCCCTTCTTAGTTAATATATGTGTGTGTGTGTGTGTGTGTGTGTGTGTGTGTGTGTGTGTGTGTTAAACTCTCTTTGAAAGGCATCCTTAATTAAACCTTTTGTTCTACCAAAATGACAGAAAAAACAGCCAGGCGAGCAAAAGGCAGTTATTGTGTCAGAGTGCCGAGACTGAAGAGCAAGGTAGACTAAAACATCACAGTTCACTGCTCGTGTTGCCATCTCGGCATCACTTTCTATCCGGAACAATGCGACAGCTGACAGCTCGCACCCAAGAATTATCACGCTAAACTGAATTATTTCTGCCACGTGTTAATTTATTAACAACCTGTGCATGCTCTAATGTAGCCTGCATTTGCATATACATTTTTAACCTGCGAGCTCAATCGTCTTGAATATTCTTTTGGGGGATGAGAATATTTCAAACTGCCTTTTGTTGCGGCATGATTGAATTTTGAAGATTGGGGGGGGGGGGGGAGACACATAAATCTCACACATAACCGCGGGGCACATATTCTTTAAGGGCAGATATCTGCACTTCATCACCTTGCAACATATGAGATGTGGCATCTCTGATCTGAAGACTCCTCCTCTTCACTTGTTCCCTCTCTCTCTCTCTCTCTCTCTCTCTCTCTCTCTCTCTCAAAGAGGCACCTATGACTGCTTTCAGATGGCTTCAAATACTGTGGGCTGGCTTGTTTAGTACCCAGAACTTTTCTGTTTAAGAGAAGCAAACATACAGTATTAATAAGCGCCAATGAACTATTTATGTCTGGCTTCAATACACAAAATGGAATAATTGTGCCTACTGGCAAATACATCGCAATCTGTAAACCAATGCTTGTGTTTTCTTTTTAAATTCATGTTACGTACATTATAGGCAGAGCACGACAGATTCAATACTGCACAACAGCCAAGTTATAATAAAGGATTCTAACAATGTCAATTATCACCTGGCAGACAAGAGAGCTTAAGAAAACAAGTATCTGGGGAAAAAGAAATTCACAGACACCTTTCAGGTTATAAATCACCTTCTCTCGCACAAGATGCAACATTAAACATGCCAACAAATGACGTTTCCCACTCCCATCTACCTTTACAATAACAGATGCCTCCTGTGTCTTAAACGTATATAGCTGTAGACTTCTGAAAACAGTATTCCGTTCTCAGATCATTTCTGTTTATATCTGCATCAAAGCTGTATTTGTTTCTACTTTTATTCCATTTGCTTCTCACTTGATTTGATTGAAGTACTCCAATGCAACTTAAAGGGCCAGTAAACCCTAACAATTTCTGCAGGCACCCTTCTACAATAGAGATTTTGCTTGTAGTTCTCGTAAACTTGTACATTTTTCAATAAGAAATATTTAACAGCAACTTGTCCATAATCAGTGTTACTCAAGATAAACTGGAACTACTTTTTTAAAGATTATTTTTGGGGGGGGCTTTTCCACTTTATTATGTAGTGACAGTTGATAGACATGAAAGGGGGGAGAGAGATGGGGGATGACATGCAGCAAAGGGGCCGCTGCAGGACTCAGCCAACATGGGGCGAACGCTCTTACTGGGTGAGCTAGAGGCCAAATCTATATGCATGGTAAGAAAACACTTGAGCTGAGTAAAAAAAAAAAAAAAAAAAAAAAGGTAATCCTTTTGTAATTTGGATGTACCAATCCTTTAAAGCCTAGTAAAAAAAAAAGCACAACATGAACCTATAATATCACATGTACTGTGAAACAGTGGCACATTTACTCTGACAATGAACCTGTTTCACCTACATGTTACATGTTACTTAAAGAACTTCTTTTCCAGGTGAGGATGCAAGCAGGTGTTGCCGATGCACACCTGTAAACCTTGCCCACGTATCAAATCCCCTGTTTACAAAAACACCCTGCCGATACCTAGTTACCTTTCTTTTCATCACAAACAAACTGTCACCACGGCAGTGTAAATAAAGATGCAACATGAGATGTGTTTATTTGTAGCAGAAGAAACAATTAAGGAGGCCTGACAGGCAAATAAACACATTGAGGCAAAGCATCTGGTGGTATGGTGTGTGTGTGTGTGTGTGTGGGGGTGGGTGGGTGGCTGGGGGTTGTTGTAGAGACACTGTTTAACGGAGACATAATATATAGCAGGAAAACAATTTTACAGATCTGACTAACAAATAATACAGTGTTTATTTACTTGTTAAAGAAAAATGAGAAACAGCTTTTGCTGGAGCAGAATATGGAAAAAAAAACCTCAAGTGAACAAGTTTGTTTGCTCTTGTGTTTTCGGCTGTTGTTACAAAGCATGATAGGGCCAGCTTATTTGTGTGTGTGTGTGTGTGTGTGTGTGTGTTCGTGAGAGAGAGAGGCTTTGCCTGTCAGTCATGTTAACTCAATGTGAAGAGGCTGCTCCAAGCGGAAAGTTGAGTCCTATATATTTGCCACAGTGGCTGGTGTTATTAAGACCTTGATCCGTGTTTTCTTTCTGCATGGAGGGAGGTAAGCTACTAGATGCTCGCTCTTCCTCTCAGTGCTGTTTGTCTGGGCGGGGTGGCTTGGTTTAGTCGGGTTAGGAGACATACACACCACAAACACACATCTCGGCTCTGTAAACTTGCTTTTTTTTTTTTTTTTTTAAACCACCGTGAGGGAATATTTTTCCATTTGTTTTTGCTCAATTTAAAGCATTTTTTGGTGGAAGCTGTGAAAAATAAATATGGTTTCATGTACAAAAAGGTTGTTTCACTTGGCAGTCCTGGAAAATCCAAGAACAGCGCAAAAGAAAACTATTGATTGAAACCCCAACTGCAAAAGACTTTTTCTTTTAGTTTTTTTTGCAAAAAATTTGGTGCGCTTCAAAATCACTTTGCCCTAAAACGTTACTTTATCTTTATATACTTTAACATACTGTTACACATATATACACACAGTATATTTATGTTTTATGATATGCAGTAAATATACCACATTTACGTTTACACTCTTATATAACTTATATTTCCTTTTTCACATTTTATGTTCTAGTTATCCCTATATTTTAACTTGCATAATTTTTTGTTTGAGACTGTCATTTAGTTGTTGTTTTTTTTTCACATTTTGTGATTTTCTGTTTTATACATATTCAATTAGCATTGTTCGAGGGGACCTGCAACCCAGGATTGACAACTGCTTCTGTAATTGTTGTGCATCTAATAAAAAAACTTGAACTCTAAATAACACGTGTTTTTTTTGTTAATTTGCAAAAGACAAATGAAGCAACGGATCGGATATACATAACCTGCTCTGGATGGGGTTGTAAATGCTAAGACAACAGAACAAGCACGCCTGCCAAACAACCTGCCAATCATCCACGAGATCCAGATGACTGGAGGCCAGTGGAGACCACGTTCATTTAAGTGATGCTAAGAACAAACAATCAAAAGTGCTGCTTGGGAGAGCGCAACACAACCACATCAGCAAATGACATGTAACAATGGTGACATCTAATTTATAGCTCAAGGAGCGTGTACAAGCAAATAAACAGGCACCCCTGGTCCGCATGTCCTTCTCAATTTGCCTCTCCCACGGTCTATTGCCTTTCAGACGCAGGGGCAAGAGGAAAATAGAAAAGTTGAAAGTGCGTAACTTTAAGCTGATGTGTTACTTACAGGTCCAAGACCCAACGCTTCTGCTACTTTCTCTGAAAACCATGTGCAGGCACCTGTAAAGCACAAACTCCCCTTAACACAAGAGCACAAACAAAAATATTCCACTCGCACGTACAGTATAGCATGTCACAACTTCTGAACTGGGGGAGTGTGTGTGTGGGGGGGGGGGAATGTAAGGATGGTGGGGATGTTTTCAGCACTGTTGAGGAAGAAAGGAAATGATTTAAAGCGTCTCCTCTCCTTTGATTCCTGTCGGATTCTTGCGTTCTCTCAGGCAGATGTTGTCAGCGGGGCATGACGCATGGCAGAAACTTTGAACCTCGTCGTGCCCCATCAAGGGGGGTTTCAAGCTCCAGTCTGAGGATCTCGCTAACTGCCGCGTTATCTTTGCACCGCCGTGGCAACGCCTCCAGGTAACAAGGAGATTAGAAGCAGTCGGAGGCCCATGTACCGCAGCATAGCTTTAGCAAAAGGGGGTCTTTAAATATTTAAGGTATGAGTACGATCACACATTGTTACTCTTAGAAGAGAGTAGGGGAACAAAGAATACAAATGTTGCACTTGGAGATCATTTACATTTCATTGCTGTGACTCTGTTCTGCGACTGATGCAAGCGTGTTGAATTTGAGGTTTTTTTTGTATAAAAGGTATACACAATTTAACAGACGTGTCATTCTGTCACGGCTGATGCAGTTTTGATGCACGTTTCCTGTTGGCAACCACATCAATAATTTGTGCGAGAGGAATAACAAGAAAACAAACAACTTATTCGGCCTCTTGTCAAAGTCAATTAGAATTCCCAGGTAATGACCCTATTTGCATTGTAAACCAGGCCCTTGTGTGAGGGGGCTAATGGGGCCACTACCTGAGGAGATTAATTGAAAGTGACATTACTTGAACTCACATCTTTTTTTTCTTTTTCTTGCTCAGCCCTCTGAAAGATCGTCTCATCTTATTTTAATGTTGCGCCACAAGTCCAAACAGCGAGGTCAAGTCTTTGCAAACTTTGACACGAGTGAGGAGGAGGAGAGGGTAAAAGGACATTGTGGTGCATTAGCGCAGGTACACTGTGTCTGTGTTGGATGTGCTCAAAAGAAAAAAGGGTACTGCATGATTTTAGGGTTTGGCAAATATAAATGCAAAAAAAGAATGCATTGCATAGGAGTAGAGCCCACATGCTTTACGTCCTTCCCTGCTTTACTATGTTTCAATCAGTATTATATATACAATCCATTATGACACATGCCACAATGCATGCCATTTTCTGATTCTCAGTATTATTCTCAGATATTGTACAGTATCTGTATGATTATCTTCAATGACCCACAACACAATATTATAAACATCTCAGAATGAATCACCTCAATGCCAACTGTTGTAATGATGGCTATAATGGATCATACAGTATGGATTGACAGGATATGGGGGGGCACACATGCGGTTACATTTCTGCCATTTGACAAAAACAAGCATTGATGGGAAAAAAAAAGGGAAGTGTCACACATTACTGCCAGCCTCTCTTGTCCTGTCTAATTAGTCATATTATATATAATTATAATATGGTTATAACCTTGTCAATATACAACTCTCGGGTCTAACTCTAATATGAAAATAAAGGAAACAAAACACCATTAATGCACCCATCTGCTTTTTCTCTCATATGAAGCAATGGCAAAAGCAGTAATTTGTTCTCATGGCCGGGGGCAGCAGACTTTCATTTGAGTGAAAGAGTTGTATCCCACCCAGTTGAGCAGGAAGAGGGGGTGGATGGATAAATGGATGGATGGATGAATACACGGCTAGTCAGAGGAGATGGCCACTGCCACACTCTAATTCATTTAATATTGTAAGAGAAATGACCTTGTGATCAGAAAAAGTGCTGAATTTCTCCCCAGACGGCAAACAGAAACAATGAAGCCGTCCTAATTGTGACATTACAATCCAGCACACAGTGAGCGATTGATTAGACGAGTGAAAAGGTGGACGACTTTGTGAAAAGGTCAGTGCACACTCTACCTGGAGTTTGGAATATTTTCAACCATGCGCAGTCTGTGAACGCAGAACAAAATGAAAGAAAGAAAGAAAGAAAAAGTACAACTCCTGTGTGATTACGGAGATTCTGGACCCCCCCCACCCCCCCTCAATGCATTAGTGAAATAAGATGGTAATTTCCTGGGGCCAGGGTGTATCCAGGCAGAAAATGATAAAAGGAAATAAAGATAGAATGGAAGCAGGGGGGCTGACGTGGAGGTTAATTGAGGGGTTAACAGGGGGTGGTGTCGGCAGAAGGTCAGACTGCTGTTCCAGCCAGCAGGAGGTCCCTGATCCCCGGTGAACTCGTTGAGTGTTGTTGGCCACGTTTTCATGTTAGTGGTAACGCTGCTGCCAGGTGAGCGCTGTCTCTAATAGAGAAAGGAGCAGAGGAGGAGTGTGAAGGGCTAGAGGTTACAGATGTGGCCATCATGAAACTGCACAGCGGCCACGTTCACAACAGAAACAAGAAAATAGAACCTTGTGTTTAGAACACCGGGTCTCCCATAAACGACGTGCAGGTCTGACAATACAGTTTGAAATATTTCAAAATGGCACGGTCTGTAGTCCAGTGCGTTCAACTTGTCGCAGGAAATTCCGCCGGATGTCACTCTGCACGATTCAGAGAGAAATATGAATCACGATTTTTTAGCTTAGAATTGATATCACGATTCTGCCAGAATTTTTTTGAATTGAGTGAACCCTTTATTGCCCCGGAGGGAATTTGTTTTGCACTCAAACAGTAGTTAAAGAAATCACCCTAATACCAGGGCTGCAACTAGCAATTATTTTCATTATGAAAATTACTTGACTAATCGATACTCATACTCGTTTAGTCTTTCAACCTTCAGACAGAGTGAAAAATCACCATTGTATGTTCCCACAGTCCAAGGAGGATGTTTAAAATGTCTTGTTTTATTTTGGACCAACAGTCCAAAACCCAAAGATTTTCAGTATACTATATGTCAGAGAAAGCAAGATCTCTGAGAAGCTAGGACCTGCTAATGTGAGGCAGTTTTTCTTAGAAAAATTACTAAATTGATGTTGACTGGATGTGTGACACGAGTGATCTATATCACTGCTGAGTCAGTCAGCGGGCTCAGCATGCATGCAAGCATCAGTGTCAGTGAAAACAAAGACACTTTCATGTGACAGTACAACAGCGTCTTTTGTAAAAGTTTGAAACCTAATCTTCCAGTCCGAAATACAAAATGTAATTAGAGCATGTATGTCAAGACACATGATACACAAGACTCTCTATTCAAAGAGAAGAGAGGCTCACCTTTGGCCCAGGTGGATTAAGAAGAGTTTGCTAGTCTAACAAGTGAAACTTAATGAAGAAATGATGGACACAAAGATGAATTGTTTAAA
>NC_045755.1:8115541-8117268 GCF_008692095.1 Etheostoma spectabile | reverse complement strand
AAGTGTGTGCAAAATAAACATCATACATTTTTGGAAAAGTTTTATTACAAAAAAAATGTTCTCTTTGAGATTTAAGATGATGTACAAAACTAAGAAAACGAGTTGCGAACTTCAAGTTGAGAAATGCATTGAGATGAAAATGAGAAGGATCAAGTGTAAGGCCCAGAAGAAGAAAAAAAAAAAAACATACATTTTGTGTAAGACGACAACTGCTGTAGCTACATGTGTATATTATACTCTTTTTAGATGAATTCTTCACATTATCTATAATGTTTTCTTGACACTCTTGGCGCGAGTTAATCATAAACATGAAAATGAGGTTTACTTGCTGCACATTATCTGCTGCAGAGGTGCCTATCCAACTTCCTCATACACAATACCAGTGGGCCATTAAGACGAGCTGTACATGACAGCACATTATCTCTGTTGGCGTTAGGAAGGGGCATTTTTTTTGTAAGCAGTTAGTAAAGCAGTGCTAATGAAGGCCAGCTTTAAGTAGCATCACTTAAACAACATCAAAGCGGATCTCCAAGACAAGAAAATGACTCCAGTGGTGAATCACCACAAACTCATCTCGAGATACACAGAATTAAGGAATGGAAGAAACATGAGAAGAAAACTGCATTTACCCTGCATGAGTTTACTAGTTCAACCTGACAGTTCATGATTCCTTTTTTTTGTATTGTGAGTTACTGGGCTTGATACCCGAAAGCCGCTTATATGACGACCAGGGTCACCATTTTTTAATTCCATATCACCCCCCTCATGAACAGAGTGCAGTTCAAAATGTCATACTTACACTGTGTGTATGTAAAATAGCATCACAGAAAAGACTTGTACCATATGAAGCTGACCAACTCTAATTATTAATGGCACTCACAGAGGACTCTCATAGAAAGAAAGCACTGTACACACTGTTTGTTGTCACGTATCTGTGCTTATTTCCAGTAAACCCAAAGCTTCAAATGCTTCCAAATCAGGAGAGAGATGAGATTATTTGGTAAAACATGTTTTCATAGACCTTCCAGCATGATATAGAGAACAATCATGTGCTTATCAGCAATTTTGTGCAGTTTTTTTTCCTATAATAACAGGCCACTTCAATTATAAGAAATGGTTGAAATAGAAGAATAAAAATCCTCAAACAGGCACATTCTTTTACTTTTGGTTTTAGAAAGTAGAATTTGTGATTTTGTGATTCATCTTCGATATTTCACCAGGTCCAGCTGTTCTACAGTGCTACAGTTGATAACTGTAAATGAAAGTCTGTGTTGCAAAACTACAGTTTGCAACTAAGAATGTATGAACTGTCACATAAACCTTTTACAGTGTTGTACAGTACTAAGACCGCAACCTCAGTTTTTGAGCATAGAAAAAAAAAAACATGTATTGAAAATGAAATCAGAATAAATCATTTTGTTTAGTGTACACAACACGTTGGCCACTAAAATGACTAAAGAGATAAGACAGCATTCCTGATGTAACAATTAAATCTTTTAGGCAGTCTGTGATAATACTTCTACGCAAAGGATAGAATACTTAACAAAGACAACTTACACTATGACATGTTCATATATCCGGAGTTACTTCTACTGTAGCTCCAGCTGAGCTGGTTTTGATGGAGAAGCCCAGTGTCAAAAAAATCTTTTAAAGCATGCTTTACACAGTCACACCATACAATGACACACACACACACACACACACACACACACACACACACACACACA
>NC_045755.1:8102105-8115531 GCF_008692095.1 Etheostoma spectabile | reverse complement strand
ATATATAAAAAAAAGGTAATTCACATACACATATTGGCAATCATACACGCACACAAATGTTTCCTCTGTCTGTTGCTGAATTCAAAGTGACAGCAGCAGCAGTTTCCTTCCATTGTCCCATCCAGGGTCCAGTTACCCCCACAGAGACACCAGCATAGGCCCTCCCTATGTGGGGAAGCAGATGCCGCAGCACTCCATACAGATTTCCAGGCAATCGGAGGACTCGCAGCAGGCGTCCATGATGCCACAGTCCATGTCACAGGGGCTGTTGCAGTCATCACCGAGGTCGTCGGTGCAGCAGCAGCAGCAGCAAGCCTCAGACGTGCACGCACCGCACGAGGCCTGCGTCACCACCATGTTGCAAAGTGTCAGGAACTCGCAGAACAGGCAGGCCAAGATGCAGTGGACGCAGCAGTCTGGGTCAACATCAAACCAGTCAGGGTGACGGAAAGACAGGAGTCGGAAAGCCAAATAAACACATGAATGAAATTAATCAATCAAAAAAAAAGAAACATAAAAACTCAAAATAAAACGACGTATCCGTAATAAATTAAAGTGTAAATTGGATTTTCACCTCAAATGTGTGCCTATTAATGAAAGCCATGCAGAGCGGTGATTGAATGAGGACTTGCATGCTCGGCAGGCTGACAGGTAAAAAGGGTGAGGGCTAACTAGGCGGGAGAGGGAGCCGAAGAAAATAAGAGATATTCAAAGAAATTAATTCCTCTCCTGCAGTTTTGATTAAAGGATTGTTAAATAATTGTGGCATTATCATGCAAACTGCTAGGTTGATCACACAAAGATGATTAGCAAAGTCCAAGAGTCTCTCTCGGTAAATAGGCGGATTAATGCTGGCAAGGCTCACACCTCTGATTAACATTTAACCTCCTCACAGAACGCCTTTATATAGCTGGTGGCAACTTTCAGCTTGTTGTTGCACAGCAATAAAGAGTTAACCTTTAAATTACCAAAATAGCCATTAACCATCACAAATCTGTTCCTGAACGGCTGAATTAGTTTCATTAAAATGCCTCTGTCTGAAATCAGTAATGGAAAAGAACAAATTACATGTTTTACTTACTACATGTCATTACTAACATAATGTGTCAGTGTAAGTGCAAGACTACAGGAGTGTTCTCCAAGAATTCTTAAACACCACTCAGAAAATGTCAGAATCGTAATTCCTCTTATATAGTTATGTACAGCAATTTCATCAAATGACATAATTAACCTGTTTTCCTTTTTGAAGAAATTACCTCAATCTAAAGTTTTTAGAGATGTTTTTTTCCAGATTGTTACATTTAGAACAAAACAATCTTTTATGAAATGTGGGATAGAATAAAGAATACCTAAAGAATACATCTGATCCACACCAGAACTGCGCTAGTTGTATCCAAGTAACTAAATCGTACTAAAAATCATTCAGTAGGTGTGCCTGAAATATACTCCCTACAACTTTTTGAACCAAGGCCAGTGCGGCGCCACTGCTCTGGAGTGTTAAAAAGACATGATGTGAATGGATGCAGAAAATAGCATTACAAACACGGCATATTTGCATAACTTTCATCAGCCCATCTTGAGCTGTCAGAAGGGGCTGTTACTGATTGGGTTAGAGGGAGCGCAAAAGAAGGAGAGTGTGGAGGACGGCATGGGAAAGCAAGCTGAGGACCGCTGGATGCTCATGTTTGATTAATCAAAGTACAGGGGATTTTTTTTTACCCTATTTTTGCAGTGCTCAGGGCTGCAGAGCTGACCAGAAGCACTAGCTGACTGTGATACAAACAAGATAGAGGAGGGAACATGAAACGAGCAAGCGTGTGTGCCCGTTTGGCGTGTCTGTGAGGGTGCCTGGAGTTTGAATGGATCTTATTATCCTTATCTCAGGCCATAACAGTGGCAGTGATGGAAGATGCATGAGAATAAATACACTTCACTACTGAGCATCTGGTTTGGCTGTTGGGTAGATTGTGAGTTTCTTTTATGCAGGCATAACAAAACTTGTGCTACATTATATACTGGCATCCACTGTAGTGCACTGTCATCTTAGTGCAACAAAAATGCCACTGAGAAAATTAAAAAGCTGCGCATCCAAAGCTCCATGCACAAAACCTCAAAGTCCAGCAAATTAACAAACTTTGAAGGACCCAGAGGGTATAGCCATGCTAGTGTTCAGACTGTAGACTGAGCATAACACTAGACTGTGAATACGATATAAACACAGTACATAGGCATTAAGCAGCGGCCGGCCATCTCAGCTATTCACTTGGATGTATAATTCAACGCCAGCGATTAGTCTGGATCTTAGAGAAGCCAGTAAGGGGGGGGGTTGGTTGGGGGTCGTATACTGTACACAAGAGAGCTGGACGCAAGGCGCATCTCCACATAAAAACAGAGAGACAGACTGAAAGGCAGACAGAGAGAAAGTGAAACCAACCAACGGACAGACAGAACAGCACACACTGACACTGCTCCTGTTTAATGTCAGTGAGCGGCGATGAAGCCCAGAGTTAGCAGGGGCCGAAAAAACAGCGTCCGGCGCCTCTGAGGAAATAGTTTGAGACATCTGGAAAGCTAACATCAAAAAAAGGGAGCGGCATGACACAAAACAAGCTGGATGGGCCTCAGAGCGGCAAGCTGTGCAAAAAATTCAAACTCACAAAGGAGGGAGAGAGAGGGCAAGATGGCTAGGCCGACAAAGATAAAGAGAGAGCGAGATTGATCAGACAAAGCCTTGGTGGCCATGGAAATGCACAGAAGGCACACATGGGTAAAGAGGGCAGCGGATGTGGGCTAGATAGTGAATGTCCACCACATGCACTTTAAAGCAGGGCTGTTTATAATGGTATGACCGAGGGAAAAGCCAAAACTAGAGGACTAGAGCTAACAACACACAAACACGTCAAGGTTTAGAGCTTTAGAAACTATGCTCGCGGGCTTGGCTCTATATCTCTAAATGAAGCTAAAGCAGCTTGGAGACCTTAACTGATTACACACAATTAACACAAACACAAACTGGATGACAAGAGCTGAGACAAGCCACCCTGCTGAACAAAAGCAGTGTGGTAAATGGCTCCTCAGAAGCTACAGTGTTATCACAGATTGGCTACGGTGCCAACGGCATGAGCCAAGAAACACGGGGAGCTGCAGACTCCCCAGAGCTAGCTCGTGCTAGCTTACTCCTTTCATTTCCTGTGTTCAGGGGCCTGTTTAGGCGGCTAATTTCACAGACAAACAGATTATGTTAATCCATGTAAACACTCAAACACCACAGCTTGGCTGTTTTCCGGGGGGAAATAAATAGTTGAGAGCGAACATATTGATTCTGAGAGCTCTCGCGTCTGCAAGTAAGCAACACAAAAGCCATAATGAGACGGAATTGTTAAACTGCTGTTGTTTTATTTATTTATTTTTTATCTTTTTGCACGCTCTCTCTTCTGCTCTTTACCAATTAAGATGTTGAAAACATGGAACATCTTTGGGGGATGCATCCCACCTTTACCTAGGTGTTGTGGATGCGTACATGCATCTTCTTGTTTTTTGTTCGCCTGCAACCTCAATCTGATGCATATTTCAAGTCAAGCATCATCAAATAAAGATCTGACTACCCACTTTTCTTCTTCATTCAAACTTATATCTGAACCTGACCATTGTGACTCGATTAATAACACATAACATCACATCTTACTTTCCAACTTCACCTTGGAGCCCACATAAAAAGACAAAACAGCAAAGGCCTTGAGTTGGATAATTAGATAAGAATAGCCACTTTGCTTTTAAGAAACATGCCTAAATCCTGATAGTGTCCACGCTACAGAACAAAGAGGCAAAACATGCATGTCCACAAACACACAGCCACACCGTACAGCAGTTGGAGGAGGGATGCAACGTTAATGAGGGCCAGGGTGGTGCTGACGGGATGCAGGGAGAGCCAGAAAGGGCCCAGAGAGGTGTGAGGGGCCGTGAGGTGCCCAACGAAGGCTGGTCACGGCTTTTAATAGGCACCCCGTGCTCTCAGGCCTCGTTAGACGGTCACACCTATCTCCCCAATGGCAGTGGCAAAGGACCAGCCGAGCGCCTTCATTACTGGACTCACCTCGGCCTTGCACCTGACAACGTGACGGCTTCCCTGCACGGAAAACGGACTCTTGGAGTTGTTGTTAAAGAAAATAAAAGCCACATGAGCGGGATAAGATGTCATTTGCTTGACGGGAGTCAAGAGGTCATGCACTCCCATCATTAAAAGGTGAGAGAAGATAAGAATTTATTATTATTATGTTATAAAGGTACTATCTGGACAGAGCCTCCCAAGAATAGCCCCTTCAACAGAGAAATGGCTTTGATTGTGATGACAGATTAGTGTTGAATTGATAAGGGTTTTTTTGCCAGGCATGATATTTGATATTTGTATTCCTACACAATACAGCAGCACAGTTCAGAAATGTTTATTTCATAAGACTTGTCTGTACATTTTTTAATTCATTACTCAAATTATTTACTTTAACTGTAACTAACTATCTACCAATTTTTTTGGGGGGGGGAAATAAGTTCAGTATGTGACAAAAATAATAAAATATTTCATGCTATGTCATCAAAAGTGTTATTGGAGTGCAATTGGGTAACAATTTTTTTATGGCAAACTAGATCTGCCTTTTTATACACGGCCTGCAGAAGATGGGATGCAGAAAGGGAAGCATGCAAGCAAAAACGCCTTAGTAAAATTAGCATCAATGTGTCTGTGTGTGGGTTTGTGCTCTCTTTTACTCGCTGTCAGTTACCTTGTATGTGGATACTCACCCTCTGGTAAAGGAGGTTTCTGTGAGCCCGTGGAACTGCCTTTGCTTCGTCGGCTGCTGTCACTGTTGACTGACAGGCTGGACCTTAATTTCCTCTGCACCCTCTGCGACACAGCCGTGGGCGGCTGCTTCCCTGGTTGCTCTGTCGTTGCCGCGGTCGCCGCTGCTCTTGTGCCAGTGCCAGGCCCTGAAACACCCATGGCGCCCGTGGTGATGTTGGCACCACAGGAGCAAGTGCGCGTGGCCCTGGCGCCGCTGATGCCAGGGTGGAAGCCGTTGCCGTTACTCAGCCCGGGTGTGCCAGTGCTGTTGTGGCGAAAGCCATTTTGGTCCTTGCCAGCGTCTCCCTCGGCAGGCTCCGAGGGCACTGTCTGAGACTGGGGTTGAGCTGGAGACATGAAGAAAAAAGGATTTCATTTTCATGTTTTGTTGAGGGTTGGGGGTGTAGTTACAGCACGATTACTAAAGTCAGTATTTAATGACAATAAGGTGATTACGTTTCCTTGGAGCATTTCACCTTTCTTTCTTTCTGAAAGCTTGGGGCAATAATACAAGACAAGCCAACAAAACCTGAACACAGAAACAAAACAGCAGGTGGCTTGTTAATTCATACGTGTTTTATGTGAATACAAAAGGACAAAACACTAAAATACTAGTGGTTTACTATAATAACTTATTATTTGTAGTGTCTATTTTTAAGGCAGACAAAGTTGTGGATTGCTTTTACCCTTATGGGGGAATGCTAACCCTCTAACTTTATTTTCACTGAAGAGAAACTTTATCTGCACCTAGCACTTCATACATTTGACTCACACATAGTCGCTGTGGCTTGTGAGGTTCAGATCTTACAAACTGAACACAGTTTTGGAGACACACCACTCTTGGCTAAATAATCATCAGCAAATCTTGCCACCATTTCCTAACATGATCATATCGATCACATGGCAAACACTTCAACCTGGAACGACAGAAAGAAGCAGAGAGATGCAGGAACCTTATATGTGACAGGTTCACAAAAGCCACTGCTGTAGGCAGACAGACAGATTTCTGTGGGAGCAGAACCCAGGTGAGTTAAGAAGGCGCGCGAGAAAGAGAGATTAATGCAGTAAAAAGAGAAAGAGAGCCTGTGATACTGTGCATATACAAAATAGCTGCTGTCTGCAACAGTAATGATCTCCTTTCCTCTGAAAGCTCAGAGATGGCCTTTCTAAGCGGATGTGTGACAGCCACAGAAAGGAGACAGCGACCTGTCTGATAAGAAAGAAAGTAAAGGATGTGAGTGAGCAAAGGAGGTGGCATTTTACGGAGAGGAACACCTGCACATTCAGCTCTACTGGGAGTTACTCCTACATTACCTTGCCTCCACATCAGAGCCACTGTGCTTGTGCACCCGCCGCCAGTGCATGGTTAACTTGAGATTCTGTGAATTATTAATCTCTTTTTAAGTCTGTCTGTGTGCACCATACTTCTGTTTTTTTCCCAATACTTTCTGTATATACATTGAATATATGGTGTCTTCACAAGCATATTCGGCCTTATTTAACAGCTGTGTAGCACACAAGCTGAAGCCTGTTGTAAGTGTTATGCAGCTGTCCAAAAATCAACAAATTTGGACTTAATATGATGCTGGTTATTTCTTTCCATTTCTATTTTCTTTCTGCCAGCTCACCAACAAGTGCAATTACGGTTAACAAGAGAGGGAGAGAGTGTGGGAATGGGGCCTCACGCTTTTTAACAACACATCACCCTGGGAGAGGCCGGACGTGAACGTGGATGTAAAACAAAGCAATTAAATACACACACTCGGTTTTGCCTTCTCCTTATTCAGGCTTCTGCACGCTGCCTCCATAAACAAATGTAGACTTTAGGGATCAGGATTCCATGCAATTGGAATTAGACAACTGGGTAGCACACAATATAATTCATTATGCAGTGATTTAAGACCAGGTTGATGGATTTCCTACTCCAAAAGACAAAAGCCTTGCAGCCTGCCCATGACAACGTGAGGAGAGACCAAAGCTGGCTAACAAGGAGACCTGGAGTAGGCTACATCTGTTGTTGTTCTTCAGTTTTACCTCTGACAGCTGAACACTGTCACGTTTTTCGCCCCTTCTTTATATATGCACCAGTCTTTTGCTTTAATGCTTGGCAAACTGTTATAATGAAGGAAGCTAGGAACACACAAACACACACACACACAAACACACAGTATTGTAGGGTTATCTACATATTAACAAAGTGGGCCTTATCTTTGAAAGTAGTATCACACTATTGTGATTTGGTTGTGCAACTGTTACTTCGGGGGCACAGACCAGTAATAAACATGTAACAAACATCAGTGTGTTCACGGTTATAATAAACAAGAATCACAAACCAAAAGTTAGCTATTCAGCGAGATGTGACCAACTTCAAGTAACAAACTTAGCAGCAACTGAATTTGTCTTAATTCCATCTCAACAAGGTTGGATAACAATTGGCAATTCCAGAAATAAAAATCAGAAAGACACCTCTTTTAATCACACTGCTGGTAATTTCTCACATTAAAACAAAAAAGCACTGGCTGACATTAAGGGGACTGAGGGGGGAATCCCTAACTATAGTTCATCATTAACTTGTCCAAACTCAAGTGCAAAGACCCCACACACACACACACACACACACACACACACACACACACACACACACACACACACACACACACACACACACACACACACACACACACACACACACACACACACACACACACACACACACACACACATCACCTGTTTCTTAAGTTTTGTCAGGTCAACACAGCCAACCCTGTCTAGAGGATGACAGTAGTTTTTCCCATCTACATTAAACAAACTAGCAACACAAGCAGACACACACATAAACATATGTCCATGCACAAAAAGGCCAAAAGAGACTGGGAGGTATAATTACCTTTCCTTTTGAGGAAGTGAGGAAGTCAAGCTTTCAATTTACCAAAGTATAAATAGTCATTAAGAAACCACCACGTAAAACCCAGAGTGAATAAGCGGCGACTCGGGTAAACAGTGGTTCAAGTCTACAGAGAAGTGTGTTTCAGTGGCAGGTTCCTGGATAGTCTTTACACAGTCGCAGTCTTTATTTTTATCCTGTTGAACACGGTGACTGGGATGAATGGACACAATGGATTAATATTTATAATCGTTGATCATGATAATGATGATACTGTCAAAGACGGCAATGGGGGACGTGTGCAGTCAACGCGAGACAAATGAAGACGTAATGAGAGAAAGCAAAGATGCAGTAAGCCGCTACGGAAGTTGGCGTGTCAAAAACTTTAACTGTACCTGCAGTGTAGTGAAATATAGAAACATATAGAAAAATATGTAGCATATGGCTGTTTACTTTAAAACTTCATATACCATGGATATATGGAAAAAGCAAGCATTGGTTACATCCACTTTGAAATGTCTCCAACAGCCATTGTGCATGTTTGCAATTTATCATCAATCTATATTAATCCGACTATGAATTTTCCTGTAATATCCATTTTTTAGAAGTGTGCGTACAACTCTTTTAAGCTTTTATTATGGGTTTACACAAAACTGGACTTCATCATTTCAAGATAATATAATGTGGCAATGAAAATGTTGCATATAAAAGTTTAATATTGCATCTGAGGATTCAGCTGATAAATGCAAACATGAGCGGTACCCGTTAATAAATCCTGACAGAGCAACATAGACACACTGCTGCTGCATTGTTCCTATAAACAGAGCAGGAAAACACAACCGGCATCAACAATTGATATGAACAACTCCCAGACAGTTAAAAAAAGAAAAGAAAAATCACACAAGTTGCACAGTTGCCACAACCTCAGAGAGATGGGTAGTGTCCTGAGATAACCGATTGCACACAATCTGACTGGTTACATTAAAACACCATGCTTTGGAGGAAGCATTGGACACACACACACACACACACACACACATACACACACACTTCAAATTGGACTTGTAACCGTCCTATTTCTAGCACATCAACAACTGTTGAGAGTTTACATTTGTAGTTGAATAAAACATGGTACTCCCCTACACACGCTGTCACACACATCACAGGGGAAACTAGGGGGTGAGTGGTTCTTGACTGTCTAAGCAGCATCCCAATTTGGTCCCAGCTACTAGTAGCTGACAGCCTCAAATATCTGGGGAGCATTTTTAAAAGGCCAGTGTTTGATGGATTCATGAAGAACACACAAATATAATTGCCATTTGTCACGGAGTCTTCAGTGGCTGCGCCACACAGGGACCGAGCACCGAAGTGCCTGGAGAGCGCTGGAGCTGCGCCAGAGTTGTGCGCTCTGTATGTAAAACTGAGTATATAAACACCTCCGTTTTTGTCACAGAAAATAGGTCCTACAGGAGGGAGTCAGAAATTGCACCCAAAAGACAGAAGAAAGAAGACGAGGATACATATATATGTGTCACAAGCCTACAAGATCTAAGACACACACACACACACACACACACACACACACAAGGAAGGAATTTGCATGCATGTCAACTGAAACAGAGCGGTATAAACAAGAATTCTAAAATAGTGAAGAACATGAAAATATGACACAAAAGGTCAAACAGGGCAGTATGCAGATTCTCATTTTTACACCGCTATGCCGAGAGTCGCAGGTAAGGCAGGCAGGGCTTGAACAACCACACAAGCGCAGTCCTTTTTATTATTAATGCCCCTGAGACCGAGAGAAAGAGGGAGAAGAGAGACAAAAGGTGTTTGCACAAGCTTATTAGAATGCCCATCATAGAGAGCATACAGTTATTCAAATGTCACATCATGTCAGCCAAATAAACACCACAATCCAGATCTTGTATGTATCTCCTAATGGCCATGATTACACAATGCTACGAGTTTGTGAGTTAACAATGAATGAAAAATTGAGAGCGGTAAAGGCAACCTTTAGATTTAGTTATGAGTCCCAAACAGCAACGGACAGAATTTACAGTGACAGTTAGTTCTGAAAAAGCTAATTCTCCAAACACGACCAGTGTTTTGTTTATCTTTTTGTGCCATGCATTAGAAAAAAAACATAGTATATTTGCTGCTCGGTTGGCCATGTACCTGCATGATTGAAATGCTAATTTGTAAATGTGCAATGACCTAGCCAGACTACTCTCAACACCTCCACCAGCCCCCCCCCCCCCCACTTCTCCCTGCCAAAACAGCCTGAGGTATCATCTCTCCTCCTAACAAACAGCAGTGTGTGGAACAGCCCCTGCCTTTCAATCCAAAGGGATATATTTTCTCATTAGAAATTATACATCTTCCCTGTCCATATTTATAGACGCAAAACCAGGGGAATTATACTGCTGAGAGAGTGAGAGGGACAGAGAAAGAGTGAGACAGAGAGAGAGAGAGAGAGAGAGAGAGAGAGAGAGAGAGAAATAGTACAATGAATGTTATTACAAAGGGCTCTGATTGAAATTTTCCTTGGGCATATCAAAGCCTCGTTTACCGTTTGACCTTCCAAACTCCGGGACAAGGACTTTCTTTATTGTCTAGAAGGACGCATCATAAGGAACAGACACGCGACTGCAGGTTCATCATTCAAGTGTCCCAGCACAACAAAACCCACCAACTGTGATTAGCATCAATATAATGCAGATATCAGCAGTGTAAAATGAGAGCAAATTGGTGCTGTCAACTGGCAACCAGGAAGCAGCACTGAATTAGAAAATTGACTCTGAGTACAAAAAAAAAAAAAAAAAAAAAAAGATGTGGGAGCCACGCCAACTCTGTGGTCTTGTCATGAGCTGTTTACACAGAGTGTATGGCAACCTGACACGGGCTAACAGAAATGTCACTTGTTCCAACAGATATGAGAAAAGAAATGTGACTCTGGACATCACACAGCAATCCTGGCTCTGTCAGTTCTTACACACGCACACAATGTATTTATCCAAGATAAAAAATTATTATTATGATGGCAGCACGGATGATGATGACCGCTGAGGATAGCTAAATTACCTGCTCTGATATTGGATCCTCATCAGCAAAAGTGACAAGCTCTCTACGTATATGTGTGTGTGTGTGTGTGTGTGTTATGGTAACCTGCAACAGAACTCTATTAGCTGTCTTCACCTGTCAAGGCTGATCACATTGTGTAGCATCTCATTTATGCGGGAAACATCACATTTTTGTCTGGGTTTTCCCATCCCATTCCAGGGCAATCAGTCAATATTGCTCAGCTCGTTTCCAATGATGACACACTTATTTTCCACCCTGTTTTAATTCTCTGTGACAGTCATTCAAATTTAGCTCCTCCAACCTGCTGAAGGGGAATTGACACATGAAGACAGAGCTTAATATTATTCCCCCCGCCCCCCCTCCACCACCGCCACCGCCTCCACCCAACAAAGAGAGAAGCAGGGCGTCAGGGATTTACTAATTTTAAATTTTGCTGCTGATTGAGTGGAAAAAATAACCCCCTCGGACCTTGTTCTGCTTAATTACATTTTACAGTAGCGAAGGCAACTTGAAAGACAAGAGCTTGATTTGACGACATGAAACTCTCAGCGTACTCCGTGCACGAGGCTGGCTGAGGTGTCTGTGTGCGCTGGGGAGGGAAGTTTGAGGTGGGGGAGAAGGGGATCATCAATTATCCTTTGATTTCAAAACGGAACATTTTCACAGATTAATATGTCTGACTGCTATCTAAATCATTGAAAGTCCCAATAAGATTCCATTTTCTCTTACATGAATCACGTTGAGGGGCAGTCATTCACACTCAGGCACCCACCCCACCCCACATCCCCAAGCTCTGACCACAGAAGTCTCCGGTCTCTCCACTGTTGTGTGGAATTTGGCGTGGTGCTAATTTGAGTGCTACTAATGTAGCAGAACGCGATACATCAAGAAGTGCTCAAAGCCTTACAACCTGGCTGCTGTGAGAGACACTAAACGTTACCCTTATTCTCCTTCCTCTCCTCATTTCAGAGATGAATTTGTACGAGCCTGTTTCTGCATTAAGCTTTGTCAAACGCCTTTTATTCTCCCTCATCGGTTTCTCACCATCCTAGAGGGGAGAAGGGGTGTAGTATGAAGTCAGCTGAAGAGTGCATTATCTTTAAAAAGCTGCACATCTTGCACGGATTTAGGCTTTACACGGCTAGCAACCACAATTTCTAGAAAGATCAATTATGACGTGACTCAGAGCAGGCCTGAGGGAGCTGCCAGGCTCCATACTCCAAAAACATGCTCCACCCTCTCCTCGCTGACGACTCAAAACAAAAACGGAGCAACGGGAGGGGAAGAAGGGGGAGGGAATG
This sequence comes from Etheostoma spectabile, assembly GCF_008692095.1. NCBI lineage: Eukaryota > Metazoa > Chordata > Actinopteri > Perciformes > Percidae > Etheostoma > Etheostoma spectabile. Next base: position 8,103,428 of record NC_045755.1, on the reverse strand, counting down.
AGGGGAATGGGGGTATTTTCAGTTTCAGTTACATCGATGACTCAAATATTCCTCCAGCTTCAAAATCTCCTCGCTGAAGTAGAAGTTCCACAGGAAACTCACTTGTTTGAAATTCAACAGCAGGCGTGCAGACACGCGCATGCGCACAGTGGTACGCATATACACAAAGGCATACACATGCAAAGCGGCAGACATAGAGTCAACCGCACACACCAAGTAAATACAGTGTGCATCTGAGGCAGATCCACTAACGGTAGCCATTATTGGAGGCAGAGATGAGGATCTGGCTGTAGCGTTACCACTCCCTTAAAGCCAAAATACAACTGAGGTCTGTCTCTGGGTCAGAGAGGGGATAGACAGTCTATCAAAATGCCCCCACACCTAGTTCCTTTATTTGCTCAGTATCAATATCAGCATTAACCCTCTGCTAATGGGACAGCTGTGGGTCAGCGCCTCGCTTCTTCGGGATGCCAATCAAGGACTTAAGCTGAGAGATCAGCCATTGGGACAGAGGTACTCGTCTGCCTCTGAGTGGCTTTTTAAACACGAAGACGCCCGTATCGATTTTAGCTCTAGCCTGAAAGAGAGGGGGAGGTGGGGTGCATTGCTCCAGCCATGGCCTGTGTCGGCAGCGGCTGTCTGTAAGTCTGGATGGGAGCCATCCCCTGGTCCCCGGTCACCCTCTACTGATCAGGGGGCCTGACAGAATGACCTAGCAGAGAGGCACTGAACCTGCAAACACGAAGGGGGCAAGGAGCTGGAAGCTCGAGAGGGTCGGGGCTGGCAGGGGCAACATCAGCAGAGATATCAGTAATAGAAAAGGGTTTTAACCTTAATGTTGGAGCCTAAACCCTGTTAGAGGCCAAGTAATCCCCCCCTGCGCTGCTCTCATTTGAACTGGCAGATTTTTTTCTCTCTCCTTCCCTCCCTCCCTCCCTGTGAGTGGCTTGTGAAAGGCACTGGCGCTGTCTTGTGTGGCATTGGTTAGAGAGGCTGTAAACATGGGCCGAGCAGTCTACCTACCTTACCTGTGCTAAACAGACTATGCCTGTACACTACCAGTCAAAAGTTCGGGGCCACTTACAAATTTCCATACCACTCCATTATAGACAGAATACCAGCTGATCTGTGTGGGTGGCTGAACTTTAATGCAATATCTACATTGCCTATTATCAGCAACCATTCATCCAATGTTCCAAAGGCACATGTTGTTAACTAATCTGATATAATTTTAAAAAACTAACTGAGAAAACATCAGAGAACACTTTTACAATCAATTAAGCACATAATGTAATCTGAAAACTGCTGCCCTGGTTAAAAAAA
>NC_045755.1:8082159-8102095 GCF_008692095.1 Etheostoma spectabile | reverse complement strand
TGCAACTGATCTCAGCTGGTATTCTGTCTACAATGGAGCGCGATGGAAATTCCTAAGTGACCCCAAACCTTTGACCGGTAGTGTATGTATGGTGTAAAACTGACTTATACAATTTGATGCATTATTATAGATTCACTAACCAACGATACAGAAAGTAGTTTAAAGTTGCACCACCTTCATCAACTACAATAATAAACTGCTGCATCCATGTATAAATATATATACACGTCTGTACTTTTATATAGCGACGCTAATATTTTGGATGCAGGATTTTCCTTTCAGGACTTGACTTGAGTAGCTGTATACTGCGGTATTGCTACTTTCATCCAAGTAAAAGATCTGAACATATCTTCTTCCACTGCAGAAGAACCACTTAGACAAAAGGGCAATTGGTGATAGCAACGACTTTGAAAGATTACTCTCAATATCCAGATTCTCTGCCATGAACAACAACAAAAAAACACTCTTCCTCCACAATCAAAATCCATATATCTTGCCTTGTAACATACTTAGTATATACTACTTGAAAGACTGCAGTCCATGAATTGAGGTATGCATATCTAATCATTTGGCTCAAGTATTTGGAATATCTATTTTTTTTTTTTTTTAAATTAACAGTGAATAGGCTCGGGTACTTCGGGTAAAATATGCTAATTAACACACTTGAAATTTCCCATATGAAATCTATCTGCACCAAGACAATGGGAAAATAATTACAACAGAGGTAGAATTACAATGGCCATTTTAATCAACCCCTACACTAGCATTTCACCCTATTTATACAGTTTTTGATTCCATGACCCACTGGTAAGTAATCACTTGAAAATTACGGTTCCGTTTATAATAGGTCTAGGCTTTAGACACATTACTTCTGCACAGACAAGGCTCTGAGGATTACAATAAAGATATTAATCTTGCATAACAACAATCACCACGCACTTCCTATGGCTGAAAAAAAACATTCTGGGGAAAAAAAACTGGCATGAGGTTAAAAAGTCTTTAAGTACTTAAGTAACTTTGGAATATACATGAGGCAAAGTGTGACAGTCTGAGAATGTTGATTCAACACTTCAGCAAAAATATTTCAGCACTAAGTAATGAAAATAATGATCGAGACGCACTTCCATTTTGTTTTATCTCAGTCTAACTAACTGTCTGGAATCTAAACACTTGTTAGTTTTGTATATATAAATATACATACAAATCTTAATTGTTGCACTGTCAAGGAATCTTTTCATGCAGGAAAGGTGCAAGTATGAGACGCTACCCCCGTTAAACAATCCCTTTTACTGCATTTATCAGGGGTTACAAATTCACTTCCAAAAAGGTCAATTCTGCACACACGTAATAACCTTGAAGGTGTGCCACTAAAGGGTCCAATCAGGGATTCACACAAAGGCAACACTAATGTCTTTCTTTAAAAAAAAAAAAATCTTTTTTAAAAGTGTCATGTTATTTGACCTTACTTTCTTACTACAGAATTTTCCTGAGATAAAAAAAAAAAAGACCTGTTCTTCGGAAGCTAGTAAGGTCATCTTTATCAACCACAGAAGCAGTTAAAAAAAAAAAATTGTATTTGACAATCTGGTGAATAATGTGACGATTAAACTCCTAAAACTGGTGCTGGGTGGTAGCAATTTATTCTGAGCCAGGGACCGAAGAGCCGAGGCCCTGTTTGCCGGAGATATCAGCTGCTTGAAAACCCAGAACGGTCTCTTGAGGAATGTCTGTCTCCCCCACAAGATTCTCCCTCCTCCCCCAGGATGGCGGAGCCACAGAGGAACCGTTCGCTGACAACGGCCTAACAGGAAGGGCAGAATTGTACTTTTGTTTCATCTAACGAGCCGCAGTGGTTGGCAATCACGGCATCCACCACACTTCAACTTCTTTTTAACCATGTGAATTTATGATACTCCCCTAATACTGTCCCTAATGATAATTTCAGCTTTTTACATCACACTTGGTGACGTTCAATTACTTAGTGTTAAATGTACTCCTGAAAACAACGTAAAACTTAAAAAAAAAACAGTTTTAAACTAATATGGGACCCCTTCCCGTGTTAAGATTCTTGATTAAGGGGACCCACTGGTTAAAAAGAACTTGTCAAAACAATCTTATAACTGAAAGAGGATATAGCTGTTATTGCGACATCACAATAGGCTTCCTCTTGTTGTGAGAAGTCACCGTCCACATACTGTACAAAAGCTTTCAATGTAACAGCGGAGGGGGGGGGAGTGAAACAGCGAGGGCCAGGATGTAGTCAAGCAGATGATTTCTTATTGATTTCCTGTTTCTGCGGTGAAGAGGGCTCTCAATTACCCCTGCCAGCGAGCGATCTGATTGGTCACCTCAACAAACAAAACCACAGTGAGAATATGACACAAATAGGTTAACTTCCCCCTAAATGTAAGAATTCCCAGCTTTGATTTAACCAAAGACAGACACGGGTAGATATAACTTTCACAAAGATTATAGCACAAATATGAGGTTTTGTCTGTATTTGACATGACTATTTATGTTCTTGTAACTCTCAAAAGAGATGTAGCATGTCTTCCTCACTCTTCAATTCCCTTACCAGACAATTTGTGTGTGTATGAGATAGCGTAAGTGTGGATGTGTGTGTGTGTGTGTGTGGGGGGGGGGGCATCAATTACAACACAAAACTGTTGTCACAGGGGCTTATCTGCTGAGATGAAGGAAAAGCATGCCTCCCTCCACAAGTGCAATACCGCTCACACCTGCCAAGCTAAAAAGACCTCTTGACAGAAAATCTTCTTTTTTTAATGCTACTGAATCTTTTTTTTCCCTCGCTGATTCAGTAAACAAGCCACCGGCAAGTCATTAAGCTTGATAACAAAGGGGGAAAAAAAGCAGGAAGAGGCGCCCTGGAAAAGTTAACAACCTAGAAACAAAAGAACTGTTGTGTCAAATGCAAACACAATCCCTGTTATACCTTGGCACTTACATGGATGGAAGCAATCAGCTGCTATTAGCCTTTGCTGACACATCTCACACTTGCACACAAAGATTTTTGCGATTTCCTTTTGTGACCTGCAATCCATAGCTCAGTATCAAGTCAATTTACTGAACAAGATTGCATCTGGACTTAATTAGACCTGCAAGTAACCTAAGCAGTTCAATGCCAAATAATTGTTTTGTAAAGACTCCCTGTGCCAGGACATTTGCATAAAACTTTGTGATTATGTCAGAGCTAAAACACAGGTTGCCAGAGTTTTCCACCAACCATCATGTTACGGTGTAAAATGTATGGTATACTGGCATTGTAGATTATTGGTTGGAACAATATACCCATGCAATGTGCTCTTAGCCTGAATGCTGAACGACTCTGTGTGACAGAGACATGCCTCTAGCAGCTGGCACAATTCTTCCCCAATAGGTAAATGTTTGGTACGGGGGGAAAAAACATTGTGGCTAAGATACAATTGGTGCGTTACAACAGTCAATGCCAGAACAAGAAACAGGATTTCCTCACTTCCAAAACACTGAGTTAAGAGTTAGAAGGAGGAGAAAAAAAATTTAGAAAACAAGCCCTTTCTTGGTCATTATGGCAGAATGAGAATGCATGCAGGTTACCACTCACTTGCCAAGAGACCCTGGTGCTATCTTGATATTTTAATTGGAAACACTGAAGCTAATATTTTAGTTGGCCACCTGACCCTGCCTCGTGCATGCTCAGCACACTGTACAACTGTCATAACAGCTACTATTCTTGACAGTTGGAGGGCATTTATAAAATAGGATGACTTACAACCATTTAAATGTTAAATAACACATTGCTCAACACAGTGAAGCTCAACCATCTGACTATCTGAAAGCAAAATATGTTAATCATTTTTTCACTCCCTCCAATTAAAAGGGCTCACTTTTGTTTATCATTAAAAAATAACACCAAGATATCCCGCTGTCCGCCCACAGCTATTCTAGGTCGTTAAACTTACTTCTTACAGGCTCGCAATAATTAGGCTTCTCCTCGGTCACGTGACTTTGTCCTTCAGCGGCTGGTTTCCTGGGAGACGGTGTTCTTCCGGACGATTCCCTGTCACAAGCATCTAGGGTCACAAGTATTTAATGTCAAATATGGTTGAAGAAGGAAAAACCTGTTGCACACAGAGTTAAGCAGCAACATATTATGATGCGTGGAGACTAACAGAGAGGGCTCCAGTTGTTTCATTTAATGTTATGCTATGACAAGCTCAACTGTTCAAAATCAATGGGCATTACAGCCTTTCCTCCAAAAACAGATGTAAACTTTTACTGCAGGGTCAGCCACAGTGGACAGAATATCAGGGACAGCTGGATGAGCCAGAGGTACAAAGACCACTCGGACTATTTATGCCAGAAAAAACACAGGCCGCTGGCAAATGGTTGCACAACATGGTGGGGCGGTTCAGGTAAAGGCCTTGCCAGAGCTCTGGATCTCATTTTCTCTCCTTCTGTTCCCGGGTGTGCTCTACCTGCCAAGCTTCTTTTTCCTGCCATAAAGGCAGCATTCATCTAAATTGGGAAAAAAAAAGTATGCGGGCAAAGACTCTCGGCCTGATAGCTGTGCAAAAAAACAAGAGAGACAGTTTCACTCATCTCTCTAAGCCGCGTCCTCTGGCTTCTTGACTTGAAAACTCGCTCGCTGCACACTGCTGCTTTGTTCAGTAAATAAACCTTCCACAATGACTTTATTCACTGGTTTGGTGCTAGATGCCTGCTCGCAGCCCACAGTTGTGCTCCAAGCTCAGTTTTTCTATAACATACTGTCTCTTGAGCCACTTTTGCTGTGATTCTAAAAAAAAAAAAAAAAAATGGTGAGGAATGATTCAGCAAAAGCCAGCGAGCTTGTTCACCAAAGCTTGATGCGTTTATTCCAATGCTACAACACTCTCTGTTTGTAAGCAGTGATGGATGGGGGAGTGGAACAGATGGATGCAGGCCAGCAGCCCTAGATAGATATGGCACATTTCTCAGCTTGGAGCTGATGTATGGTAGCCACAGTTGCGTTAGCAGCAGTACTGTGTGATGCATCGCAGTATTTAGTGATCACAGTTAAGTTTATAAATTGCTCTATTCTCAGTACATCCACTGTCCCCTGAGAGGGGAAATCCAGTCTTAACTGCAAGCGCCTTTGAAGGTCCAGCAAAAATCCATTCGCAATCCAGCAGCCCCAGTGATTGCTTACTTTGTCCTACTTTACTATTTTTTGACAGTGCCATAATGATGCTTGGTATAAATAGGATGGTTAACGGTTCATTGCTTGTTTGAAGAAAAATGAAAAAGGGGTGTGGGGGTAAGCTTATTTTACATGTGATAATCTTAGGGGCAACTAGAAAGTTAATTAAAAACTATAATTGGCTGTGGTTGCTCTTAATAGTCACCAGGGTGTTTCTTCCGACTTTATTGAGGGAGAAAGCAAAAACATTATCAAGGCTTAACACTGGAGCACAGATACTGATGTATACTTAAAATCACATGAATATAATTTGAAAAGACAAGGCTGATATTGTCCCAAGCAGAATGATAAACGCGGATATGCACCAGTAATCTGTTAATACGGCCGTTGACTAGTTTTCTATATGTGGTATTCCTCTTGTTTGACTGTACAAGCAACATTAGTTGTTGACAGAATATATCACTGATATGTATAGCTCAGCTTCACTGCTTTTGCACTGGAAGCATGGAGAGAAAAGCGCTCCACAAACATGCATTAGTGAGAACTTCAAGCACACATGAGCCATGCATTATATAGCAAGGAGTCTTAAACGTTTGCAAGTCACAGAGCAAATTATAAACAGACACATTTTTGGCATGTGGACCACAAGACATTGGATGACAGGCCCAATGAAAGCACAACTATGCTATTAGGTGTGAACCAGTGCAGAGCAAGACATATTTACATGTTGGGAGGGGTTTTTCTCACTCTCCTACTACTTAATAACATATTAGTTAAATTACATCTTACTGAAGGACCTCTGGGAGCCTCGCATGGCCCCTGGGAACCCCAGACCCCACTTTGGTCACCTCAATTTAACTTTTATTTCCCATGCTGGGGATTTCTGGCCTCTCCTGTGTGCCCTTACCGTGTGAGGCTGACAGCAGGGGACCTGTCTCTTGCTGAGGGCTCTTTCCTGGCCCTGCCGGCCCGTCCGGAGGAAGGACGGTCTCCTTGGACATGAGACAGTCGTCTTTTTGGGACACACAGCAGAAGAAGAAGTTCCTCCCTTCCCTTCAGCCCTCAGTGCTGTAACAAACCAAAACAATGTCTCATCATCAGCTGAGGCTTGAAGACGACTCGAGACAGTCGTCTGCTTATACACACACACACACACGCGCACACCTAAAAAGTGACGTCGAGCTGCAGTAAAACTTAGTGGAAAATTCCCTTCTCTCGTTTTTTTTTTTACATAAACTCGCTGAAAGACTCCACATGCAGCCCATTTGTTCACACACTCCCTTTTCCTTATCAAAAAAAGCGACAGACGCTTGCTATGTGCAGTTTATAGCTAAAGCGGACATATTGTTCATAAAGCATAACTTACCTTTCAAACATGACAACTCCCTTGCTTCAAATCGGACTTATTCCCATCCTTCTTTCCTCCGACTCTCTCCTCGAGACGTTGGGAAGAAAAGACGAAACTGGGTGAAAGAGTAACTTGGCGTCCAAAAACTTTTTCGGTAGGCTAACGTTAGCAGCCAGTGTATCCCAGTCCCAATTAGTCCAGATGTTGTTGTCTTATAAAAAACTATCTATATCAATAATAATCCTCGCGGCGCTTTCGACGTTCATTGGCGGTTGTTTTCTGAGGATATAGTTGTGTCTCAAACATTTTCATCATATCCGGATTCCTGCAGTCCTGCCTTTCCTTCCCCTAGGCGCAGAGAAGTGAACAAAGCCCTCCCTAAACATGTGTGTCCGAAAATAAAGTTAGGAAAAAATACAAAAAACAGAATTGTAATTGAACTTTTCCACAAATTTTAATGTAGAATATACCCGTAAAAAAATGATTTAAACATATCCGTCACAATATTTGATTTAGGGCCTACTTTGGGACTAAAACATTGCATACATGTGTAATTAAAGAAAACACTACACTGCACAACAGATCAGTCTCAGTTTTGCTCAGTTGTCATGGAGATAGTTTATTGTCATTACGTGACCTATGAAAAAAACAAATCACGTGACTTCAGTCCTCAAGGAAATGAGATGCTTTATTTATTTGTTGATTTATTTATTCATTCCTTTGTCAAACTGCTGTATCTAAAGTCAAGAATGAATTGTAATGCTTAAAGTTTAAAAAACAATGTTGTAGGACCTACATAACGATTCAAAGGTGTTACTGGATTAGTTTCAAATGCTTTTGAACACCAAGATAAACCTGTATTGATCCCCAGCGGGGTATTAATACAGTACAGTAGGCTAAGTGCAGTAGTGTAAAGCCGTTCAGTGACATCAAATGAAGTAATCATTCAAAATGTCATTCAGTGAAACTTCATATTCCTTTGGTTTCTAATGTCGTGGAATCACCAGGTCTTCTTTAAAAGTTCAAAAAACAATGCATTGTGTTACCAGCTCGCTACGTTTTGATCTTTCCTAATTTTATTAGATCGGCTCATAGACATCATGAACTGAACTGGCATGTTTCACAAGCTCGCTAGAGAATGTCACATCACTTATGTTTGGGCTCTCAGGTACCCCAGCTGTAGAAAATGGATTTTAATCTGCTCTATATCACTGGTTGTGTTGGCAGAACTTTTTAAGCAGCACTAATCTTCCTAGGCGGGGAGTCAAACCTCTCTGGGGTCTAATTGATCCCAAACAGAAGTAAGGTTACTCAGTAAGACAACTTATTTCTTTGCCTGATCATGTCTACGCTTCATTGAAACTTCCAGTACCTAAAGTGTCATTGGTGCGATCCTGGCCACTGGCCAGCCTTATCTCTATGAAGAATAAGAACTAAACTGCCGGAAAGTTAGCCAACATGAGTCAAAAGTCTAAACATCTATAAACAAAGGTCATAATTACAATCTGAACAACCTTTTCAGTGTGTCATCTTTTACTTTTTGCAGTTCCAGTTTCTATATAATTCCCTTTAAATCCGTGGCAATGGAGCCCCATGCTGTGTCCTTTCTGTGTAGTCAGTAGGGTATTGTTAGTGCAGTGTCTTGCTGATTGCCATCATAGCCATTGAACCCTATTGGTAACAGTATAAGTGAGATTTAAGCCTTGGTAACATGGGAGTGTGGAGGTGATTGATGTGAAATATGCCCTCCCTCATTGACTGGCTGAACTCCATTTTCTGCTCCTAATGCAGAAATCACTCCGGGTCCCCAGCATAATGATTTACGATGAATCTGTGTCAATGTTGAACTCGGCAAACCCCACGTAATCCATCTTGCAGATATACCTACCTACCCCACCCCACCTTGCCTGCTCTCACCCGCCCTGCTTTCGCGAAGGTAAGGAATGCGGCGCTCTCTCTCTCTCTCTTTCTCTCTCTCTTTCCGTCTATAAGTGTTGAATCCATTACAGGGCTGATGTGTAATCACAGAGGACCTCTGTGCCCCCTCAGACTGTAATTACCTGGATACAGATACTCCCTCCCTCCATCCCCTAGAGCTGCTCAAAGCCAAGAACTCTGTTAACCAGCATGCAGTGCTTTCAGCGTGCCTATCTGGGTGGCCTTGTGGAGATAGATTTGAGAGATGGGGCCTGTTAGAAAAAAAATCACGGATAATATTGCATTTAAGTAATGGGATTTTGACCTTGCAGTGTGTAATGGCTGTAGTTCACCTCGGAGATTGAATCATGCACATGCACAGCCAATCAAAGCCTGCACCTCGAAAAACTGACTGCGAGGTCCCCCCCCCCACATATGGTAATCTTTTGAGGACTGTACACGCAGCATGACTGCACCGTGAAATCAACCCCCGTTGTCTGTCTTTGTCTCTCTTACATGGTGACATCGCTGTTGCTGCTGACAAACATTATCTTGTGTGTGATCATGTGCATAGGTCCCCCACTCCCTCCCTCCCTCCCTCCCTCCTTCAAAATAAGTCAAAGTGGAGCCGGCTGTGTAGACACAGTAGGCTGTCACACTGTGTCAAGCGTCGGTGTCAGTGTTGCATCTGTTGCAGTCACATCTCAGAAGACACAAGGAAACGTCTCTCTGTTGACTTCATCTGTTTGTTTGGCAGCTTGCCTGATTGCTGGAGTGTGGGGTGGCGAGGAGAAGCGCCGGCTCAGTCGGTGCACACGCAAGCCTAATCCTCTTTTCGCTGGAAAAGGAGGGGAAAAAGGCCCCAAACAAACACACATCTCTGTTTTTTTGTTTTTTCCTGGCACAAACACACACGCATTCCACAAAACAACCGCTGCAAGCACACACACTGCAGTAATCCCAGTACATTTGCTACTTGTCTTGAATGTATTCTATGTATGTAAAACCATTCCTTTAACACTGATGATAGAATGAGTGCAAAAGTCTGAGCAGTCCAAGTGTTTGGTTTCCTGATAACCACCTTCACCATTAACTGTGAGGCTCCCCTATCATGGTGTGCGTCTTGAGAATTACTTTAGTTTTTTTGTGACAGAGTAAAACTTTTGCAGGAACCTAGGTGAAAATGAGAAATGGCTGCAGGACACAATATCTGTTATTATCTCTAACAAGCTTATTCCTTAGCAGGCTGTGATTCTAATAGAAATGCAAAAGTTGGCCCATGTTGGCCTTCGCGTCTACTTTAATGGCCAGGCAAAAGAGTTGAGGTGTTGCTTTGAACAGCAAGAACCGGCACCTGTACCTGATCAAATCTTCAAAGATTTTACACACAAGTCCACGCAGAATGAGTAGAAGTTAATAAGTAAGGCTTTTTGAAGCTGACCGTGACACCAGCTGAACCCTGACGCCCTCACATGATTAATAGCATCATGGTAAGTCCTTTTTTTTTTCTCTAAGTAAAGGATTGTTTGAGGCTGTCTGATCAAAACATTCAACCCTTTATTGGGCCAACTGTCAAAGGAGGCCGACTTTGCATTTGGCAGTTTGAATCATTCTGTGTGGATGGAGAATGGACATGAATAGGGTAAGGATTTGAGGGACTCATTAAAGAAAAATCTCTCCATGATCAGAATGAAGCCTTTTACTTTAATGCAATTGATTAGCATTTCAATGCAAACAAACACCCTTTTTCCTCAAGGACCCGCTCTCTGAGAGTTAAATAGTGACTGACTTTTTGCTTGTGGAGCTGCCCATCTGGACTGCAAGTTTGGAGTGAGAAGAGCGCACATAATCAGTTGCAAATGTTCACACAAAAGCACCAGACTTCATAAATATGTATCCCTCGGATAAAGAAAGAGAAAAGCAGGTGATTGACGATTAATGCTGAGGTTAAAAACAGCCCACTCAGTGGGTTATCACAATAACTTGGCCCGGGCGTTGCAAAATCCACATGTGAAGAAGACGCCTGCACCACAGCTTTACTGAGGACTCAAATTGGCTTCCGCCTGCTCCTGGAAGAATATGAGATCAAAGTTGACATCCATCTGTGATTGATTTAACTTTATTGACAATCAGCCAAAGTCACCGAGACAGAAACTGTGTTTGACCCATCCTTCAGGCTCATTGCTCTGCCACATGCTGATGTTGTGATGATATGTGAAAACCAGAAAGAAAGTTGGAATCTGGTTTGAAACTTTGCTCTAAATGCAGAGACCACTTTATATGAGGAACATAAATACTCACACATTGATGCACTCGCATGCATGCCGGCACCATTCCAGCCTCTTATTAGCCACCTCTTTATTTCCCCAGCATTGTGAAACATGGAACAAACACATCTGACATAATGACATTTTACACTGTAGTGGGAGTTATTATGCTACGTTACGTCACACACATGCCACTCAGGCTTACATAGGCATTGATATATTGTGACAATTGATGCTAAGGGCAAGTTCGTGTCAGAGATGACTTGTCTTTGCTGACGTGATCGGAAACTTCCAACGCACACTCAGCGCAAAACACTCACGATCACTGCAACTGTGAATTTGGAGCAGCAGATTAATGTTTGAATTGAACTGTCTTGTTTTTCAAATTTTATTTCATTTGAATGCAAATCCCACTAACTGAATGGATTTGATAGCTGCAAATGTTACGTTTTTACTCCTGAAAGTTTTCTGTCTTCGTCCTTTGCTGCCTTTGTTGTCCAACATGAAATGATAATCAAAACTGTCAGACTCTTTGGATTTCTATGATCCTTTGCAGATTTGCGATTAGCATAAACCATAAGCCAAGCTAAAGCGACACTGGCGAAAATCACAGTGGGATCCTTATTTGTTAAGGCGTGACGCCTCATAGCCTGTGTCCTGCTTTGAGCTTCCTTACATGGTGCCAGCCCGTACCCCTGAGTCCTGTTAGCGAAACCCCCCTGGGTTAAGGCAGATCAAATTCTACCCACAGACACGCGCAGCCACCCACATGCACATAAACCCAAACGCACAAATGATACACAAACAAAGCACAAATGTTCCCCCATTCATGTAATAATTCTTCTCTCTCTCCCTCACACATGCACACACGTCCCTGCACGCTCCTCCACAGTCCACAAACATACCTATTTCTTGATTAATTGGATGCCCTGCCTAAGCTTCCTAGATTAGGCTTTGACATAGGTTATAATTAAATAAGACAAATTCAGGGTCTGTATGAAATCTCCCATTTCCTGAACAGAAATGTGAGTTTTAATTTGACTCATGCCGAGACGAGCTGTGGTCACCTGCAGAGAGCCAATTCACTGTGCATCGCTCGGCGCATGATGTCTGGCTTGGACAGAATGCGTCGTTAAAATAAACCCCCAATGCCAATTTATGGAACAGCGGTCAAATATTTATCCAGTTGATGAGCTGGGCTGTGTGTTCTTTTCTGACAATAATTAAAGACAAACCCGAGCTAAAGGTGAGCAGCAGCCATGACATCACTTCACAACTCAGACGGGTCTGCTTTGAATAGCATGGGGATGATATCGTGCACGATAAGTGGAAAAGTGGGGCTGGATGTGTGATGCGGCTTTGGTTGTTTTTTTTTCCTGTTAGTATGTGCTGATGCATGCTGGGTAAACATCCTAAATGTCAGAGTAGCTGCTTATCCAAACTAATTTAACCTTCGCAACAACTGCTGTGAGAAGGAGCATTGGTCTCTCTGGAAATAAATGAGTTTGCCTAGTTGATCTGAACTTTTCACCTCCACCAAAAGGAACACGCCCCCCCCCCCCCCCCCCCCCCCCCCCCCCCCCTCGCTTGACATGACGCAGTGGAAAATCAGTCTAATTCTCTCAACTGGAAAAAAAGGAGTAGATTCCCCATCTTCCACTGCACAGAGGAGGATAGACTTCAAAGATGTGAATATGAGCCTCGATGCTCTAATTCCCCATATGGTTGCCTGCTACCTCCTCAGTGGAAGCTATTGAGACGTAGGCATGAATGGGTATGAACGGGGCGTTGGGTTGGTTGCTGTGGGAAGGGCCTGTTGTGAGAGCTGGGGTTTCTCAGACAGGGATCACTGCCTGAGGTGCTATGTGTGTCCAATGAACAGCACTCAGCACCCTGGGATAACAATGAGAGCAGAGCAGTTCTGAAAATCAATAAACTGCTGGAGCTCTCCGTGGTCTCCTTCATAGAGAAATAACAGCATGCCAGAGTCTATCTGTGTCTCTTTCTTTTTCTCTCTCTCACACTCTTTTTCAACTCTCTTTCTCTTCAGCTTTTGTTTTTATATAAACACGCTGACATAAATAAATAAGACATATAAAGTGAAGAAAGGTCAACAAAGTGTGTGCCAGTGATACTACAGTAACTGTATGTAGTAACTGTATGTAGTGAATTTAATCTTGTTGCGCTGAGGATATTTTCTATACATCTTTCAGTTAAATGTGCCCTTATAAATGTCACATCTAATCCGCGGACTCACAGCATTAACGCGAAGATTGCGAGACGTGCATGGAAACAAGTCAGGACGGGAGAAAAGGGGGATTTTGTAAATCTCCCATCAAAGTTGTCTAATTATGTTAATCAAGAATTCTCCAAATGTCAGCGTTGCTGGAGAGGATGAGATTTGGAGAGAGAGTTCTGTAAATGATGGACCAACCAAATCAGCTGGACCACAATGATAGTAATGACATTAATTAATTAAAGTTGGACATACAAAAGAGGCAGGCTTAAATCATGGGCACACTTCAAGAGTGAACACATGAATTAATATCAAGAATCAATTTGTTGCAAGATAAATGTTTTCTTACGCTGAATCAGCATAGATTTCGCTCAGCTCGTATGGAAATTAAGAGTTTTGTTCTTGAATGAGAAATCTGCCATCTGTAGAGAGTGACATCCTCGAGAACTCACTGATAGAACTAAATTAATAGAAGCATGTGTGTGAAACATGGACCCCCCCCCCCCCCCCCCCCCCCCCCCCCCACCTCTTGAATAATAAAATTGAAGAAAACTCTTCAAATATTATGTCTGAGCATGCATTCAACAGAAGAGATGTTGAACAGACTTGACAGATAAGATCCTAGGACACACAGTCTGACCTCAACACAAAGAAGTTGAGAGCTTCATCAACGTTAAAGGAAGAGTTTAACAATTTGGGAAAGACGCTTATTCGCCCATTTTTAAGTATATTGTCAAAGCAGAAAACCTTAGCTGGAAACAGTTTGCCTGGCTCTGTCTTTAGATAACAAAATCCACTAACCACCACCTCTAAATCTCACAAATGAACACGTTGCGTCTCAATCAGGAGAGACATGTTTGCAGACATGCAAATTAGGTTTATTGTACAGCTCAATAAAATGTAAGTCTTTGGCGATTTGACTCCATTGCTATAGGAATATTTTGTATATCTGTATAGGGGTAGAGAACCATCAGACCCCCCCGTTGGAATCTAGACACTAGCGGTGGCGACGAAGGAGCCCGAAGACCAGACTGAAGGAGGCTCCGGACCGGTCAGCTGGAGTAGAGGACTGAAGGTGGAAGGGGAGGTGGAGGGTTGCACTCTTCGCCTGCAACAACAGCTGATAGCAAAGGGACAGAGTGTTTAAAGCCGGGTTATGACTCTGTGATTGGCCCTTGCAATTTGTGTACGATTCTGATTGGTTAAGCAGGAAGGTGAACGCCTCCGCCAGCTGATTCCAGAGCATTGATTAAATTAGGTCTTTTGAGCTATATTTAAATCAGGAGAGACTATCTGCAGATATGCGACAGTTATACACAGCAAAAAAGTACATTTATTAGGATAACAGCAGAATGGATTTAGGAGTGCACTGATTAAAAGTTAGGTCTTCCTCAAAGAATGTACGCTGAGCTACATGTTGTTTGTTTAATCTGTACAAAAACTGAATAATAAAAACCAACAGGTTGTTGTTGTTCTACAGGGGCTGTGTACGGGCCAATTGTCTTGCACTGGTGCTAATGAGTGGATTTTGTTACCTTTTAAAAGAGCTAGGTTAGCTGTTTCCCCGTTTTCTGTCTTCATGCAGAGTTAAGCTAACGGTGTCCTGGCTGTAGCTTTATATTTACCCTACAGAAGTGAACTCCAATATGTGCTGGTACTTTAGAGCTTTATACGTAGTGTACAGACGTGACAATGGTATCTGTCTTTTCATTTCACTCCTGGCAAGAAGGCGAATAAGCCTAATTTCAGAAAATGTCAAACAATTTCTTCAACAGCTACTCTTATTTTGTGGTCTGAAAAGATTTCTTTTTATATTTTATTCAAAATTGTTTTCCAATTTTCTATAAAGGTCTGTGCTAATATGCCAAAATGTCTAGTTAGGGTGCAAAAAAAAGTGAGCTATGTTTAATATTTCAGACAAACATAGATAGGCGGTAAGTCAAAACATTTTTTGAAATATAAAAATTATTACACAAAGTCATTATCAATTTATTTTAAAGCAAAATATAATGTGACGGTGAGTGTTTCAGACTCCAGTAAATCAACAGGGTTGTGTGGGAAAAGGGAACAGTAGCTGACATTAAAAACAATCAAGCTGTTTATTGTGTTTGCAATAATTAGATCTCTCAGCGGGAGGCTTTTTCCCTCTGATTCTCTAATTTGATACTGTATTGTCTCATCACCGTGGTGCAGGTTAGCCACATAGGGAGGAAACATTAATCTAATCTAACACTTCATTCAAAACTCCAGGGGATCGCTGTTAAGTGTTGCAATCTCTGACTATTAAATTAATGTTGGTGTTTGTTTCATGATGGAACAAATAAGATATGCTTGATGAATTAGTTCTATCGCTGAGCAGAAAATTGGACAATTTAAATGATGTGCTGGAGTGGTTGTAGCATTATTAACATACCTGTGTGCAATATTGGATAACTAACAGACTGGAATTTAAATATAGCATTATCACTTAATATGTATATCAGTTTGATATAGTGAATCATACTGAGCCTTGGAGCTTTTCTGTGATATATGACCATTCCAAAGATGCATTAATAATTTGTTAGATCTGTTGCCAGGACACCCTTGTAATACTTGATTACTGACTGCATGTAATGCAGATGATTAAAGCTCTTGTTACATGCATTCTGAATGTAACTGGATGAGAGCGCCAGATAAAATGTAAATGAAAAGTACACATCTTCATTTTACATTTTATGTGACGCTCTCCCAGCTTAAACTTGCGTAAGACTCTGAGCAGTTAGCGACATGTCAACCGTTCTTTAGCACACAAACAGTATACAGACAGTGGCTTATCCCCATAACACCACAGAACTCTCTGGAATGAGCTTGAGACAGAACAAAACATTACACCCCATTTGCATGTCATTAGGAAAATGGAAAGCCACCTCCCCCTGTGGGTTTAACCCCTTATAAATATATTTAAATATATAAATATCATGAATACATTAATTGAAATTGCTCACACAACACAACCACTAAAAGCACACCACAGTCCCACTGTGGAGCTGCTTTGTCTCTCTTGGAAGAGGTCATGCGCGCAGATGGCTCCATACACACCTGGAAACATGTATACACACAAACAAAATCAAAAATTAGAAAACGTCTACACACATTTTTCCCCAACTTTCCCTGACCTTCTCAGAAAACACACACAGAGAGCCTCACACTCCACCCTCTTTAAAATAGTCCCACACACACATCCTTCCTCACCACCCACACCTCACCGTCACATAAGCCCAGCTCTCGTTCTCTCTTTGCAAGACAGACTGTCTCTCCTCTCTGTCTTTCGCTACTTTCCCCCTTTTTCCCCCTCGCCTTTTCTTTCTGTTTTCATGGATCAGCGGAGAGAGCAATTACATCAGCGTCGGTCTGGCGGCCTGGAGATGAAGAGCTGTGTGGCTGTGGGCAAACACCTGGCCACGGTTAGAGGAGCAGAGCAGGAGGAGTAGGAGGCAGGAGGTGGAGATGCAGTGTAGACAGATGTGCTGCAGGTTCTTTGGGCTGTGGGGAGGCCTGGAAGCACAGTGTGTGTTGGGGGTTGACTTCTGATCGAGAGCACTGAAGCACAAACGTGAGAACCCACAAGATGTGTATGTGTGTGTTGTGTGTGTGTGTGTGTGTGTGTGTGTGTGTGTGTGTGTGTGTGTGTGTGTGTGTGCCTATTTGTAAATCGTGTGCGAGTGGGGTTGAGTGGAATCAGTAAAGCCCTAAAACAACCCTGCATCACAAGCAGTTAACATTACAATCCGTCACAGCAGTCAAAACTCTGCTCTGCCAAAGTTTCAGGCTATCTATTCAGCATGTGTCTGCCTTTCTACTTATTGACACAGTCACAGCCATTTGCATTACAAAAGGAAACTGTTTGAAAATATGCACAAAACATGTCATCTCTGATATAGCTTCAATAATGCTTCAAACATGCCCCAAAACACTGGGAAAACTGCTCAACTTAAAAATATAAAGAGGACAATAGAACGTAAAACACTTGCTGTGCTGCCATTTCCTCTTATCTGTTGCTGAGGGATATTAGACTTTTATGTGAAGAGAGAAAGAAAGAGGGAAAAGTGTTCAAATGACATAAAACAAAGACCAAACAGGACTGAAAGAAATTGAAGGATAGAGGGAGGGAGTGGGGTAGTGTGAGGATCACAGAGCTGCTCTTTGACCTCAGTCTAACCTGCAAAATACCTTAGACAGACATGTGGTTGCCATCTGGCCTGGCTCGTACCATTTTCTTATACCAGCTGATTTATTTTTAAATGTTAATATGATCATGCTGCTATGGCTGATTTAGCTTTAGTTATTGGCTCAAGTTGGTTTAACTCTCTGAAAGCGACAAAGTCTCATACACATCAAAAATATACATTTCACGTAATGTATATAATTTAAATTTTAGTGGTCATGTAAAACAAAACCACATTTTTATTTTTGATTGGATTTCAAACTGGTGCAGTACACCGTACCGATTGCATTAGACAATAAGTAGACATTAGCTTAAGGTCTTCAACACTTACTGTAAGCACAATTAAGGTGTTGGTACATGACCGTTTCCATTTTGGGAAACTTGGGAGATTGAAGTTTAGGGCCTCCCTGGGCTTTTTTTTCCATTACAAGATTACAGATAGTACTTACTTTGCAGATCATGACATACGGTCATAGAATATGATAGGCTGTGAGATTGGTACCAAAACATGTTGGCACAAACATGGCCTCAGATTTCCTTCTCCTGGGTAGCCACCCTGTGTTTACACATGCATGTTTAAAGCTGACATTGAGTGGACATGATTCATAACAATTTAGAGCAGGTTTAAGTGGCACTTTAGATGAAGCTGAGTTTGGAGCTTGTGCAGACCCAAATGTAGAAAGTTGCACTAATTCAAGTGACAGCTTATACATTCAGAGAGACAAACATGTAAACGACTGGGCTAGAATGTAAACCACAGCATCTCTTTCCATAAATTGTTGGTACAGAAGATATTTGTTTTATAACCTTCTGTTGAAGCGTACTTGTGTAAACCAGACATGCAACTGACACTGGGGCTGCTTTGGCTTAGCAGAGGCGGCCCTAGCTGGGACGAAAACGTTGTCCTGCATTGTCCTGGCTGTGTGCTAACGGTCATGATCCTGTTGGAAGGAAAACCTTCGGCCTGAGGTCCTCAGCGCTGTGGACCAGGTTTTCATTAAAAGGACATCTCTGTACTATGCTTCATTCAGCTTTCCCTTCAACCCTCACCTGTCCCCCAGTCACTGCGGATGAAAATGTCCAATCAATGGAATTCACCGCAGGTGGACTCCAATCAAGGTGTAGAAATATCTCATTGGTGATCAAAAGAAATGGGTGACATACCAAAGGGTCCAAATACTAAATTTTAGGTTTTTCTTTCTAATAAATTTTCAAACGTTTTTAAGAGTCTGTTGTTGCTGTGTCACAATGGGCAGTGGATTGATTTATTTTAGCATAAGGATGCAACATAACAAAATGTGAAAAGCGAAGGCTGAATAATTTCTGAAGGCACTGTATAAGTATTCGTTTTTATTTTCATTGGTAACACATAAAAAAAAAAAATCCTCCAACAACCATGTCTTCATATCAAGTAACGAGTAGGAAACATTGCAATGTGGTCATACTAAAAAAAAAGTTAGTACGTTAGAATAAATATTGTTTCAGTCGTTGATGATTATGAAGCTGGAATGATGAGCGCTGTATATAAAATAAAAGCTTTGGCTAACTAATGCAACTCCATCCAAGGATGCTTATCTTTGCTCTCCCTTGTTCCCCCAACTCAGAGGCACTTGTTGCAGATGAGTGTAAAAGCCACAGCCCGCCTTCTAGCCAATTAACAGTAAAATCAACCCAAACAGATTTCCAATTGATAAATCTTTAATGATACGAGGGATTTTACACAAATGCACACTTGACAGTGCTAATTTAAAGCAAATAGGAAGCTTGATTAAAAATTCCCAAGGCACCGTGGGGGAAGATAAATGTTTGAATAATTAATCAGATTTAATTGACACGACTGCGATGTTGTAAACAGAAATGTTTTGATGTTCGTAATGCATTTTGACACAATGAGATTTTGGGATGGTTCCAAGCAAGATAGCGGTGGAATTTAAGAAAGTGGGGAGAGAGTCACGAGGGAGGGGGGGGGAGTGAAAACCGCAGAGAAGGGAAGGGGGGGGGGATGATATCCATAGCACTCCCTATTTACATATTATTCCAGATTAAGCTGCCTGTACAAGCACTACTAGCTATTTTATCGTAATAAAGAAATATGATAGGCAGTGAAAGTGATCAGTAAACACAATGATACACGAGCCTGGGAGCCAGCCTGAGGCTACAGCGCTTTGGTCTGACCCCGAGAAAGTGACACTAAACAAGGATGTAAATACTGAGAAGAGGTAAGGGTAGAGGAAGAGATAGCGGGAATGAAGGAAGAGGAGGAAGGGGAGAAAGGGAAGGAATGGAAGGAATGGGGGAATTCTCAGGCCGAGCACATACGGTGTTTGTCTCAGCACTGCACACTTAAATAGAAGCATGCATCCAAAGAGATAGAAACAGAGGGGCGGTCGGAGAGCATCAGAAAGACGATGGGAAAACAGGGCAACCTATTCCACAGGCTCATGTTTCACTGGGGACCTAGCAGGGGTTACACGGCCGGCAGGTGCAGCGCCACAGCTTGTCCGATAAGAAACCGATCTGCATGTGCCTGTCTGCTTTCCTGTCCCTGGTAAACATCCCGGTTATCTGCAAACAAACAGAGTTTACTAGTGACTATGAATGAATACATCACATTTTGATGGAACTGCCATGTTGGGCTCCGAAAGCATCTCCACCATGATACAATGTACACCTGAATACATGAATAGCCAACAAAGAGGCCCTTGCTGTTTGTAGGGGGCAACGTTGACTGAATTTTTAAAGCTGTTATTTTGATTTGACACGACGGCTGGCTCAGTGGAGTTCA
>NC_045755.1:8080240-8082149 GCF_008692095.1 Etheostoma spectabile | reverse complement strand
GGGGGGGGGATACAAGAGGAAGAAGACAGAAAATCAGGCAAGGCGGTCTGTGTCTGGGGAAGGGGCAGGGTAAACAGCAGTGGGAGAAGCCAGAGAGGACGGGGGGACAAAAGACAATCAGCTGGTAAGGAATGGAATCACCATATTGACTGTCATGGGGACAGACAGTATAGAAAGAGGGAGAGGGCGGGGGGGAGACAGCAGCCAGCAGATAAACAGATCCAAAGAGGACAGGCTGCACAGTGACAGCCCCACACATAAAAACATAAAAGCACACAAAGATGCAAAGATACACAGAATCAGATGTCAGCATTACAGACAGCAACATAGTCACCCAGACTGCCTGCAGGTAATGGGAGTAATTGGCACCATTTGTTTTTTTCTTACACCATCAATTTAGTCCAAACAATGACAATAAGAGTCAAAGTAAAAACCACAGACGCAATGTATACTGCACACACAATGCAAAAAGGGTGGCTAGGAGCGAAGCTGACATTACAACACATGCGTTTATGTTGCCTGACAATGTATCGCTTCCACATCAAAGGAAGCCCCACCTTTTGCAAAGTAAGCGAGGGCGGAATAAGCGGAGGCCCTCGCTTTATTAACTCCCAATCAATAAACAGGCAGTCGGTGGCAAGGTAATCAGGAAACACTAGCAAATGGCCTGACATTGTATCAAAGCCGACGCTCCGAGGCAACGGTGCAAACTCTAACAAGCATTTTATTACCGGTAGCTGTTACTGACATTAGTCAAAAACCAAGAGAGATAAAATAGAATAAGGAATGCAGCGTGGCAGGCTCAGAGGGCCCCTCGGCTGAGAGTGTGCACCTCGCACGTTTGATAGCCGCACGCCTTTGCTTTGATATGATAACAAATATAAATTGTTTAAAAATATCAAATGGGCAGCGAACAAGGAGCAGACTTGCTGTGACGGATGTCTGGTCTAGGGGGCGATGAAGCTGCGTGTCAACAGATGTGGGACGATTCCTTATTTTGAGCCACAGGAGCTGTAAAGTGAACGATGATTTATGAGTTACATTTTTGGTAAAAAACCAAACTACTCTGCAAAAACAAGCTTTTCTGTGTCAGTGCTTGTCTGTCTATGTTTCATGTGGAAGAAGTATTCAGATCCCACACTAAAGTACAAATCCCAATTCATTAATATGAAGTTCAAGTGCTGCATTCAAAGTTCTACTTTAGTAAAAGTACAGAAGCGTGAACTTAAATTAAAGTTGACAACTCATTCTAGAATATACACTTATTAGTATGTTTGCTGAGGTTAAGACCATTCTCATGTTTGTACGCTAATTATAAGGCTACCGCCAGTGGCCTGGCTAGCTTAGCATAGCATAAAGAACAGAAAAAATGGGAAACAGCTAGCCCTATGTCTATAGGTAACAAATAATTATAATAATAAACAATTCATCTTGTTTGTTTAACGTGTACAAAAACCAATAAGAAAAAACAACGCAATGGTGTTATGGGAGATCATGTGTTTGTGCTAAGCTAAGCTAAAATAGCACAAACATAGCTTCATGTTTACTTTTTGAGAATGGTCTCAATCTCCTCATCTAAACTCTCAGCGAGAACATTTCACTTCTAAATATAGTACAGTGGGAGCCTGGGTGGCTCACCTGGTAGAGCGTGCCCATATTCAGAGGCTCAGTCCTTGAACGCAGCAGCTGCGGGTTCAGTTCCGACCTGCAGCTGTTTGCTGCGTGTCATTCCCCCTTTCTCTTCCCTTTAATGACCACGCTGTCCTGTCAGAGATAAAGGCCTTTAAATGCAAAAACAAAATACTCCTAAAAAAATATAAATAAATATAGTATAGTAAGTTTATAAAGTAACATGAAATGTAGATTTAAAACTTAAGGAGTGCACTAACCCCCCCCCCCCCCCCCCCCC
>NC_045755.1:8078089-8080230 GCF_008692095.1 Etheostoma spectabile | reverse complement strand
CCTCCTCCTCCCTACGGCTCACACACAGGTGAGGATCCCAGATTGAAAGCTTCTCGCTCCTCCCGTCAGCTAATTTGTTTGTTTCGTTCTGGGGCATAGCTGATATTAAAAGGAGATCCTAAGAGCCACGGCAGTGGGGGAAGGAGGGATGGAGGGAGCTGGGGAAAAAGGGATTCAGGGAGGAAAGGGGAAGGGGGGAGGGAGGTGTGAGTTTACAAGCCCCAGGTATGTGGCGAATGGGTGGGTGAGAAGATGCAGAAAAGGAGGCAGTGAGGGAGAGGGAAGAAAAAAAAAATCTCATCCAAATAACTTTTACCCTGTGGGCGCAAAAATGCAAATCACAGATCAAAGAGGTTTGGAATGGAAACTAGCGAGATTGGGACAGAATAGCATCAAGCCGGGGTTACATATGTATGTTCAGGATGGGAGAGAGACATGCTGGACCCAGGTAATGGAGCTGACCTGTACTTGAACACTGCCCCCCCACTGTCACTATCATTTCCCCGCCTGCCTTCTCCCAGGTTTGGAGCATGTACAGTAAACTGGAAAGTAATTTAGTTTCTCCATACACCTACCTTTCTTCCCTTTGTGTTTCTCTCTGTTTGTACAGCATTTTCATCAGCCAGTGAATGTGCAGTTTACACAGACACAAACCTCCTCTCAAAGCAGTGCTAAATTCCCCTCTTACATGTTGACACTGAATTGATGTTTGGTAACGACAGTGGCCTGTTTGCATGTGGCACCCGTACAGCGAGACCCTTTTTTTTTGTTGCCCAGGCGTTGCCTCAGCACACAGCCACCTCTAGAACACAGATCAATGTCAGGAAGGAAAGTGTTCACTGTCAGAACAGAACGACAAGCAGTGGTGCTGGAATGTGTGTCAGGTGAATGAAGAACTTTGCCAGCTTTGCGTGTTTGAAGTAGTGATGTTTGATTTCGTTTTACAAAAAGCAAATGGAATCATCCCAAAATGCACCTTGCTAGATCAAAATTAAAACATGTCAAATCTCAACCTACAGTCTAAATATCAGCGTAGTTCACATCTGTCTCTACACACACAGGGAACACGCCGTGGGTGGAGGGGTGAGGGCCGAGCTACAGATAGGCACGAAGTGGAAGGATGTGACTACCAGGAGTCTCCACATTGATGCCTAATTAATGTCTGTCTCTCCGTTAATGTCCATTTATTAATTCATGTCCGTCTCATCCACCTGAGGCTGTCATAACTGTTGTCTCATGGCACGCACTGTTGTCGTCGGCTTCTAACTTTAGCTGGCAAACGAAAGCATTTTGACAACAAAATGTAAACAGATTGTTTGAAAGTGGAATGTATATTTTCACAAACAGATATGGATTTTGTTCATGACGGTTTTTTGTTTTTTTGACATCCTGTCAAAATGTCTGAAGTCCCTTTTAACAGCTGTACAATAACGGCAAGTACACTTCTTCCAGTGATGGAAAGTATATAAGTACCTTACTCAAGTGCTGTACTAAGGTACAATTTGAAGGTACTTTTCATACCACATTTTTTCTCGTTTCTTTCTTCTTTTCCTTTCCATTATTTATCACATGGCCCCTCGGATTTAGTATCTTGCGACCCACTGAGGGGGGCCTGACCCCAAGGTTTGGAACCAGTGGACTAATCGACGTACTGTACACTGCACTGTACTCAGTACTGGATTTGAATACTTCTTATTCACATTACCGCTCGGGAAACTCTTTTCCTCGCCCTTCCAAGGTGAAAAGAAAAGATGACAAAGTCTCGTCTTTGCCCTGATAATCTCCAATCTTTGAATTAACACCGTCAGACTCCATCTTTATGCAAAAAAACAAAGACGCTTCCAACTTATTGCACAACACTGCATTCTGCCAGGAAATCCCCTTTTTCCTCCACAAAGTGAAGGTTAATTTTTCCAAAGCTCCAGTATCTCTTTTCAGAGACAGAGCTGCAGTTCTGTGAGTGTGTGCCATCTGCATCAGCACCAAAGCCCTCCAATGATGTGGATTAGCGGTTCGCAGCACTTTGACTCTCACTGACACAGGATTTCAAAACACAGCTGGGTTTTTATAGTTGGTCAGCACAACCTGTGCAGTCTTCATCAGCTCTCCTCAAAGACGTCGTTTCTGCTGCACTGTAGTCT
>NC_045755.1:8062865-8078079 GCF_008692095.1 Etheostoma spectabile | reverse complement strand
TTTCTCTTGTGGTATTTGCTTTTGAATGTAAATCCTTAATCCTCCCATCTTTTCTTTCCTCTCTCCACCTTTTCTTTGTATTTGTGCATCCATCCTTTCTCCCCATGAACCTCTCCATCCCCTCGCTGTTGCCAGCCGTCCAATTTCTTTTTTTTGCGGCCGGTGTCACCTGCTTTGTAATCTGATTACTTCATGGCAGAATTAGTATGTATATTTAATGCAGTTTTTTCTTTTTCTCCTCTCTTGTCTTTTCTTCTTCTAAAATCTTGATGAGTGATGCAGGCAGGAACAGAGATAGGGTGGGGTTGCTCTTCTTGCATGTCTGGCGGATATGCCAGGGCCGTGCTAATAAATGACAGCTGATTTATGCGTCTGTATTCTTTTATTTATAAAAAAATAGCAAGCGGGCTGATTTCTGATATTAATAATACAAGTGGATCCACTTTGATTAGGCTTCTGTGGAGAGCTGTGCATATTCAGCATTACAATTAAAGCCTCTGATGTGAAATAGGAATGACACGCTAATGAAGCGAGCTAGCGAGCCTGAACCGCGACTGTCCAACAGCATTACGGCCCATCTCGCGTGAAGAGTAATTATACCAGAACACTGAAATGTCATTAAAAATCTTCAGTAAGTGATTTAACCCACCATTCCTCACAAATGCTAGATATTTCTTTCTTTTTTTCCTTACCACCCCCCAACCCCCAAATGATCAACTCCCAAGGTTTCCCTCTTCTTTAAAAGAAAAAGAATAGTCTTCCTTTTTTCACACGACCAAACTTCTCCATCAGAAGTTCCATAAACAAAAAAAAGGCCAGACTTCTTAAACACAAACATATTGAGATTTGAGACAAAGACGTACAATTGCATTGTCCTAATTTAATTGCAGAACTCTGTGGTGCCGGTGGTGGTAGGTAATTGAAATCAGCCCATTATAAATTCCATTATGAATTGGTGATTAAGGCCAGAGGTGATTACCATGGATTAAAGATGATAGTTGGGATTTTATTCTTTTCAGCATAACCTCTCCAGCCACCTGCACGCTATCCATCTCAAACAGCTTGATTTATCACAACTAACATGTAAGGGAAGGAAGTCGGATAGGATGATGTGTGAAAAAGAGGGAAAACACAGGTGATAAAGGCAAAGTGTATTTGACGGGAGTGTTGTTTCTAAGAGGATTTAGTTAATCTGATTTAACACCATGTACTGCTTGATGTGCTCATTTACACGGGCAAAAGCAGCCTGGGAGGGTTGTTGTTGCTGTCCTTGAAGCATAAGCAAACAAACAATGAGCTATATATTATGTTACCATATCATATTCATTAGTCTCCTTTTCTCAAGTCTCCCTGTGCTTGTGTGTGTGTGTGTGTGTGTGTGTGTGTGTGTGTGTGTGTGTGGCAGTTAAAGCCACAGGCAAGAATTCATGAATATCAGCAGTTTCTCACCATTTTGTTGGTTTAATCCCTTGTTTCAGTTGGAGAAATAGGCATTTTTCTTGCATACATTACACCGGCACATGATGCCTGCACATCACATCTACTACAAGTGAAAAGTACCTTGACGTAAGGTCCCTCTGATGTAATGATGAGTGAAGTTTCATGTATTGGGGTCACACAGTTTTTTTTTTTTATCTCAGTGGATTCAGTTTACATCGAAACACAGTGACCAGTGGAAAACACAACACTGGGAAAAGCATTAAAGAAGTCTGATCTCATTGGAATTTTTGTCTTGGGGACTTTGAGGGGAACTTTGCTGACTGGGAGGTCTCAACAAGGAAGATTCTTTACATAAAAGTGGACCAAATCATCACCTGACCAAAAACTCCACTGCTGCTGTTGCGACAAACACGTGACTCGTCTAAAGGCATTTGACATGGAGCACAACGCCTTGTGGCACCCAATTCGGCACCGGCTGGGCAGTAACTGGAAGCCGGGTGGGGCAGGGAGCTGGCACAAGAGTCCCCTCGCCCACCGCCGAATCAAGCATCATGCCTCCGAGCTATGCAATTATTTTTGCACTGTGTCCAATATCAACTTGAGAGCAATGCAAATTATTTAAGACGCGCTTTTCAGGGCTCGCAATTATAATAACGATGATCTCAATTAGCGTTGCCATTGCCTCGGACTATTTAGCAGGCAATTTTGCAGCCTGGGGGCGAGGGTCTTCTAGGGAGGCGACACGCTTCGTCAGGTCAGAAGGGGTGGGGAGAGGAAGAAAAAGACAAAAAAAGAGCGAGACAGTTGGCACTCTTAATCAATAAACTGCAAGACTGGAGATATTTACCACCCAATCCCACAAGGGGACGGTTCATAAATTGACCTAATTGGTCAGTGTTGGAGATGAAATGAATGATGCCAGGATCTAATTAAGAAGGGCAGGATGTAAGACGTTGTACTGAGATATACTGAGATCTACTATGTCAGCAAGTTCAAGAAAGAGTTTGCACGAAACATGCTCACACACTTCATCCCGACAGTTGGACGAGAAGATTGATACCTCACTCCACAAACACAATGGTATCGATCTTCTCACCTTAGTCTCAAAGTGAATTAGCTTATTTCCAACAATGTTGAACTGTTGCATTAAAGCTTCCAATACACTCACTTTTTCAAAAGATTAACTCACATTTCAGTGCATTCTCTGTTTCCCAACCACTCCGCTAGTATACACACTCTGCCACTGTATATTAAAGGGACTTCTTTTCCCTCCACCATTCATGTGGAAAAAGCTTGCACCACCAGCTACCCTTTCTTTTATTCATCATACTGTAAATAACTCCACTTTATGAAAAGCAGCCAGTGTGACTCACGGATACCTCTCTAACCACAACCCATTATTATTTCATGGCCTTTGAAAGAAGGGTCTATAGCAGGCGCTCTCACACTTTAATGCCGGAGCTGCCTCTGATGTTGTGTAGTACACAGCAGCCCTTGTTGCACTCCGTATGCGATCCCTCACTTGAATTCACAAACACTTCCAAGTGCATAAATAGCACAGAAGACGAGTGCCTTGCGAGCTAGCTAATGCTCTGGAACGCCATTGCTGAGGAGATAACAGGAGCCTGCCATGGCTGATGCCTGGGACTGTCATTGGGGGGGGTGTGTGTGGGGGGGGGGGAAGAAATGTGGCGGTGCGCCTTTATGAAAACGCTGTTGTTCTGACCTCTCATGGGACATCATATGGTAAGAAAAAAGAACATGCATCAGCGTTACGATTAAATGACCAGCGGACATGATTCAAAGGGTCCCACGACATCCCAGAGCACCCTTTGGAACGTGTAGAAGGCTCTCGGCATACAGACGAGCTAATGGGCAACCTATTGGTCATGGTAGATTCAGTTTGAATCTCAATGAGGGTGTCAGTGTGTGGCTGCTCCATGACCGACAAGGTGTGGTAGGCCTGCTGGAGTTGATTTAGCCACACGGCCTGTCATAGCGTTTTACCAGTCAACATCCATCAATCGAAAGGCTAAAAGGCGTGCTTTTTCTTTTTCTTTTGAAGTGTCAGGAGGAAACTGCTGTCTTGAAGATGGATGGAAAATGGATGAAATTTCACATCTTTGTTTTCTCTACATGATGCAGAACCTCAATGGTAATGAGGCAGATTGTTTTTTCAGATAGACTTAACTATGTGGTTTGTGCCAAAACCACTCTTTCAGTATGTTGCCAAGAAATGAAGCCTATAGTTGGGTAAGTCGCTTCTTACAAAAGCCTTTCAAAAGGTACACAACAGTACTGGGACAAGCGTGTGGTACATGAAAGCAGTGGGCTTGAATCATACAAAGGCTAAACCCATTACATGTCCAGAGGGGTGGGCAATGCACT
The DNA here is from genome assembly GCF_008692095.1 of Etheostoma spectabile. NCBI lineage: Eukaryota > Metazoa > Chordata > Actinopteri > Perciformes > Percidae > Etheostoma > Etheostoma spectabile. Next base: position 8,074,251 of record NC_045755.1, on the reverse strand, counting down.
GCCTTGTCCCACACGTCTAAACAAGACTCTAGGTGCTGGAAACTGGAACAAAGCCCTGTAACATATACATTAAACTTTAATTGTTTTTTTTCCAAGACCTTCCTTCACATCTCGGAAGAAGCAGCTCCTGAAACGTTAAAATGTGCTCAATTTTAATGGCTGCGCCTTTGTAGAATTAGAGATATATGTGTAACAGTGGAGGGAAAAATGTACTCTCTGATGCTGGACGTAGACAGTTGCTTTTCAAATTTCCAAGTTTTGGTCCTTTATTTTATTCAGCAGTGAAATGCCATGAATACAGAAAATAATAACGTCTGTTACAATTCTCAACCATGACCTTCTAATGTCAGAGAACCTTTAACGTATGGACACAGTACACAGTAATGAAAAGTATCAAAAAAAGTAGTTGAATCTCAAAAGGAAATTAAATCAAAGAAAAGTTTTCACCAATTACATAAACATATGTTTGCTACAGTCCCAATTTACTGTATACATAGGGGGATCATATTCCCAATTATTAGAGGATAGCAGTAGAAAGGATACATGACTCAACTGCCAGACATAATGCTTCATAAAGTATGCACAGAGGTACAAGCAATAAATACACACATTAGGTTAAGCCTTACAGCTACGCAAAGCAGATGCAGAAAAAGCAGGTTTGCTATTCTTAGCGAGCAATGAGAGAGAAACAGTAAAAATTCAGGTAAGTCAGAAAAGAAACACTGAGATTTTTTTTTCCTCTTAGAAAAAAGTCTGGTAAATTTATGGGTCCACCAACATTTTTTTACATAAGTATGCACAGTTATCAAAATACAGACAAAATCAACCCAGAAAATCCAGACAATCCTAAAATCTAGTGGAGGAGCAGATCGCAGTTCTGGAGGTCTTTCTGGTATTATGTGCAAGCAACTATTTTAGACATTTTTTTTTTTTACTTAATTTATACAAAACCCATGCAAATCTACAGGTAATATGCATTCTGTGGCTGACAGGTTTTATCCCTCCCAAAACAGTATATCTGAGGTAACGCACTCCTATGCATTGTACGTACATTTAGGCCATCGTCCCGATGATTTTTATTATATTCTTTTTATTGGTTCTTGTTTCCAGTCCACCAAATGATTTTTTGACATGCATTTTTAAAACACAATATTCCCTTACAGGTAATCTATACATTATCATTCTACAAATGTTTGAGGACAACCTATTACAATGCAAATCTTCCATATCTTGACGCAGGGAATGTAAACGTTGGTTTGAGCCACGTCCTATGAGACAAGCGTAGTAAAATGTAACAGCTCTTGTGGCATTCTAATAACTCGTGCAATCTGTCATAATTGTTCTGAATTTCTTGTGCAGAGGTAGAAGCTTTTAGAAAGCCTTTTTGGGTGAGTGGGAGAACCCTTTTTTTCTTTTTTCTTTTTTAAAGAAAGACGCAGTGTCCTTTTTATTTGGTGTGATAAGATTATTAAGAACGTCGTCTTCAAGTCATTTTGCTGACTCCAGCTAAGTATGAAGGGATAAGCTTTGTTCCTGGGCCCAGTAACCTCTTGACGTGGAACTGGCATGGATGTGTGTGTGTGTGTGTGTGTGTGTGTGTGTGTGTACTTCACATGCTGCGTGTTTGTACAGTACTGCACGTGTCTGTGTTTTAAGCTCTTACAGCCAATTCCTTGGCTTGGCACCACACTAGAAAACAACATATGCACAGTGGAAATTTTGGTCGTTACAGCACAATACAAAGCCACTCGTCGGTTCTTTGACAGCATACATTTTCTGCAGCTGGAGAGCTAAACCGAAACAAGAAGGTTGGCAGACCAAAAGCTCAGGGTCTGTGTGTGTCCGTTTGTGCGCATGTAAGCTAGTCACTGACAGGGTGTGTGTGTGTGTGTGAATGTGTGTGGTTGTTTTAGCATTTCTTTATCCCATACAAGAGGAGGCAGAATTTTGTGTAACTTTGGTTTACTGAAAACAGAAATGACCTTTAAAGCAACAACACTTTTCTAGATGACATTAGCTGTGAAGGAAATGATGGGGCGTAGTCTCCACAATAACTACTTCTCTTTAGTCTGGTTTAATACCAAGTGTGTTATAAAAAAGCTGGTTACCTATACAGAGTACATCAGTGCTAACACTAGTTGTATCTATATAGAAATTAGAAGCTAGGAACCACACAATGAGTATTTGATGACGTTAAAGCAAATATCACCTAGAAAAGGTTACCTTTCACCTTAGATATCCTCTTCTGAAATGGCTATTATTATTTGCTTTTACATGGTAACCAAGCCATTTCATATCAACTTGAAATTATGACTTATTTGGCTTCACTAGATATTTTTCATGTTTGGTTAGCGATGTTTTCAGTTTCGGTTTCAACGCGGCTCGGAACAAAACCGCCACGGAAATAAGACGTGACATTATTTTGACAGTCCCACTTAGAACATTACATATTCACCAGGTTAGAAAAAAATCATGAAAATAAAAGAAAACAATGACGTCTGATGTGTAATGCATAACACAAAGTAAAAATATATGCAAAACAACAATGCTTCTGCACTTCCATTGAATACACAAATGTTTTGTTTTGGTCATGATCCACTTTTACAGTTAGCTGCTCTCTACCAGTCAAATCACCAGCACAAAATGCCTGCAGTTCAAATATCACATCACCTTTTACCTACAGTACGTCTGGCAGAACATCTCCACAGTGGACTTCTGTGAGTTATCAAATTACACATCAAAATCAGCATTTATTTCCCCCCCTCTCTTTCTCGTGATCATCTTTGTATAGGGCTAAATGAAACAATCCCAGAGGTTATTCAAAGGTAGTTTGCGGAACAAAAGCTTCTCTTTGTACTAGTTTAAAGTCACAGAAGACGGACCAAGAGGAGTTTGGTGGCTTCTGTCTATAAGCTATTGGCCATTGCTAGTGTTGGCTTTGGTTTCTAGCTGTTGCCTGTGACTGTTTGCAGGTAGACAAAGCTTTAGAACGAGGAGGTAAGCAGAACAGCAAGAAGAAAATTATGCAGAAATGCATTTGTTTTGTAAATGGTGCTTTATACAAACTATTATCCCCCCCCCCCCCAACTTCATTTCCAGTTGTTTTTTTTCCACAAATAGATATTAGACTGGAAGCCAACTTTTTTTCTTTCTTCTTTTTTTTCTGGACAGCTGCAACAATGGTCTTGGTACCGCAGTTCTGTTACTGGTGTGATTCAGGGAATGGCATATACAGTTGGTGGTGTCTAAAAATCAGATTTTGAAATTAACGATGGTAAAAAAAAAAGAAGCAAAAATTATATACTGTTTTCATAATAGTAGCAACATACAGGCAGTGACAAAAATTTCTGAGACTACTCCTGTGCAAATGATAACAGAGCAACAACTTGAATTGAACCAGCAATTGTCTCTAGACATTAACAACTACTGGGGCTTGGATTATTCACAAACATAAAACGTCTTCCTTTTTGGCAGTATATGAGGCCGCTAGCTTTCAACGGAACATGATTTGCTCATTTGTTTCATGTCCCCCCCACCCCCCCTCCATGAGTCTATCATCCTTGTACTGTATGTGGCCACGCCATCTCTAATGAAATAGGTCTCAAAGAGTTAATTCTTTTAATCAGACATCTCATGCCTGTCATGTTTGGGGATCCCAAAGGGCTGCAACAAAGAGTTCCTTTGGACCGGTCTCCTTCCGGATGCATGCTCAATAAATAGTCCCAGTGGTGAGAGAGACAGAAGAGAGAGTCAGCTGTGGTTGCTTGGACTGTGGAGTGGTTTCTGGTTTTGCAGGAGGTCTGTGTGAGAGAAACAGTGCGGCTGGGGGAAGGGAAAGGTCGACCAAAAACTGTATCCTAGTCACTCCAGGTCTTCCGATAAGTTCCCTTCCTCCAGCTCCCGGTCATCGTCCAGCTCTGGACTGTGATTGGCTGTTGTCACCAGTGACATCGGACAGTCATCGTCATCCATGTTGAGTGGCTCCTCCTTCACGTGAATGGGTGGCCTGTGACACAATCACATTGACGATAAATGTCAGATTTTGTTATGTTTTGTGACAAATTCCTGCAGCCAATAGTACTTGTTTGACCCCCCCATTAGAAATCAGGTGATTTTGTACCTAGAAAAGACTCATGTAAATCTGATGTATTATAATTATTTTTATTAAATTACCGGCAAAATTAAACAGTAAGAAAATGCTAATTATTACCACTACAAAATAATAATATATAATAAGAGCAAAAGGGTTTATAGTCTTTAATTCCCTCTTCTGCACATGGAATACACAATGTGGTGTTCAGCTCACAGATAAATATTTTGTTGTATCAAAAAACAGGCGTATAACAGCCCGTACATGCATTACCTAGTCAGGGTAACAACCATGTTGTTTGCGAGACGCTAATTCGACATGATGCCTCACGTCTACTGTAAGTAAGCGCATGAAAATTGCATGAAAAACATGGCCTCTGTAAGGCTGATAAGCTGTGATGTTCCAGACATGTTTGGCATTTAAAAGTTTACTGATGACACCAGGTTGAAATACATGAAAAAGGAAAAAAATGGAAGGGGGGGGGGAACAGGCCACATGATAAATAATGGAGAATTTCTCATCCCTGAGCCCCCTGGAGCAAAGGCAGAGGAGAGGCTTTTTTATCTAGTTAATAGAAAGCGCAGCCACTCGTTAATATGCAGGGGATGTGCATGTCGCTCCTCAAGAGGAAAAACCGGCAGCTAGGTTCTGCCATTAATCAACTTCAGCCCCGGCAGTTCGCTCGGACACCATGATACATGTTTTTAACTCTAAATGGATGAATATCTTTAGCCACTGTCAATAAGCGCTGGGCAGGAAGCAGCAGCAGTGAGCAGGACGCCTCTGCCTTCAGAACAACAGAGAAGTGGGCGGAAGAAGAAAAGTGTTGGGCGACTAAAAAGAATAATAATGCTGTCACACACAAACAAGGCATAACATGTTCTGGGGCCCTAGTCTGGGAAAGGGGTTTGTGCCACGATGATAAATCTGACAAAACCTAATTATTTCTGACACATCGGATGCATCAGAAAATCCCCCTAGACTTTGAAAGAGGAGAGAGGGGAGAGACAGGGAGACTTATCAAGTGGTGGTACGTTAGGACGCGTCTCATAGCCTCTCTCCTGGAAGGGGGGGGGAGGGGCGGGGGCCCTTTGAGTTTGAAAGGAATTTTAAAAGGTACCGATGACTTTAATATTCAGAGCCAAATACTGTAAATTAATGCTGATGTGGTGGGATGAAGAGAGGAGGCCGATCTTAGCAGGATGCAAGCGGAGGGATGAATAGGACGGTTTCTGCACCTCAGATTCATGGAGGCAGTGAGAGGCAAAAGAGAAACGCCTCGGCCAGAGGTTACACAAACAGAAACACACTATCTCTGCTGAATCTACTGAATGAAAAGACTTTTTTTTATTAAGAAATGAATTCACTGCTGATTTTGTTTTGTAAAATGCAATGTTATCAGAACGTACTCATTTTAATTCTTTCATGACCCTTAATAAAATACTTACAGATGCTAAGAGGTCTCGGATCCATGGATGATGAAAAATGCCAAACATTCTCTGTCTTCAGCTTTTCAAATGTGGGTATTGGCCACAGTTATTTACATTAATATTTCCATTTGGACTATTGACAAAACCTATTTGATGGCATTTTAGAGACTAAATGATAAAACATTTGTTTGATTTTTTTATATAGTTATCTTTAATATTTTCCTAAGCCTAACATTGAAACCACCACCAAAATGATTTGGTTGATAAAAGTCCATAGTAACACTTTGCTTTAAGTCCCTCTATTTTGTATTCATAAGCAGCATACAAACATTGAATAAATGGTTTATAACACATTAAAACGTAGTTGTACCAACTATAAGGAATGGATACGTGATTATTAAATGTACATCAGTTGTCAACAATTGCAGTTTCTATGAATAAAAATGTCACGTTACTACAACTGTGTTTTCATTTTTTTCAGTATTATCTGTTTACGTACCAGCCTCCACTTGTGGGAGCCCATAGGAAATTTTTTTATTGTTGACAAATGCATTAATAACACTACTCTGCTTACAACCACATATATAATGCATTATACACCATGCATTAAACCTGTACATATTCCTTACCAATGTTCCTTACTCCTCTGTTATTCTGATTTACAGCTCATAAGTTGTTTGTGTGAGCTTTGAAGAAAAATATGCAGGACCATATTCACAGGCCTGAGCTTTCTGACACTGTATTGAAATATGTGGATGAGCCATTTAGTACTTAATGACCAGCTGCCATTATTGAGTCACTCCGGAGTAAACGCTGGACTTTGCGGTGAAATAAATATGTGGTGCTTTGCGTGTATGTGTGCGTGCTCTCGAGATGCCTGCTCTCCCATCAATTGGAGATTAGCACCAGCAATCATGCAGAGGTATGTCAGGGATGCAAATAAGGTAATTAGTCCACGGGCCTAATGGTAGGTTGGGGGACAGGAGAGGTGGTGTGGGGCAAGAAAGGCAGGCGAAGGCATGGGTGAGGACTGAGGGGGCATTCAAAGACATTCATAACATCTCATTGTGATTCATTAACTAACATCAAAGAGGGGTGGTCACCAAAGTATTAGATGTGATAGCGCAAGACAAAATATAGTTATATTAAATTGATTATTTTCCCGCTTTTATCTGAGTACAGCATGACGTTGGTTTCTAGAAATAAATATTCTACTCTGGTCATTTTCTTCTTGTGTGAAGTTGCTAATTTGCTCACATTGGAAACCCTAAATTCACAGCAGCGCAGTCCTTCCTGGCGTACAGTACTATTTCTTTTAAGCATAGCCCTTAGGGCGTGAATGAGTGTATTGCACATGCATACACACAAGTGCAAACACACACACACGCACACTCAGCATGGCCTGGGGCCATCTGGTTTGCGGTTAAGCAGATAGCATTAACCTTCAGACGCTGAGGGGAAGCAGTGGTTTGTCTAATTGTTGGATTGACTTGGTTGTGCTGAGGAGTCCTCTCTTGAGAAAGGCCTTTAAGGCGATGTTCTATTTAGTTTAGTGCTACAAGCCACTCCATTATTTAAACAACATCCTGGAAAAGCCAGTCATGGAAAACACATTTCTTCCATTTTGAGGCTGTCGAGGCTGTGTAAAGGCAGGCGGTGATGGAAGCAGGGAGGGATGGATGGATGCATCTCTTCCTCCATAGCCACTCACTGTTGGTGTCAAAAAGGCATAGCCGGGAGAAGAGAAAGCAAGCAAGCAAGCAAGAGAAAGTCAATGCTGTCCGGTTACTAAAAGTTAAATGACCTGAGGGAGTGGCGTGGTTTCTGTCTCGAGCTGGGCAGATTTGCTCCACTTAACACCCCATTTCGGAGAGGGGTAAACACGTCCGGATAGATTAATGTATAGACGTCTAGTAGGGCTAAGCAAACACTGTTCTGTTCTCACAGATACACTCAAAGAGAGGCACGGAGCCCGAGTGCATCCTTTATCCATTACAGAAGTGGTTAGCTAATGTCGGCTTACTTTGCAACATGAGCATTGATGGACAGTGGATGAGAATCATGAACGTGTAATTTCGGTTTGTCTCAGAATGTGCCTCGTAAGAGTGTGTGTGTGTGTGTGTGTTTCCCTGCATGCTACTTTCACCACAGTGAGCACTCACGCAGACCCGTGTGGCATCACTGGCTCAGGCTGTTTCAGACATTCTTAAAACTCACATGAGATTTTTTTCTTTTTTTTCCTTTTACACACTCTCTCTCTCAGCACCATTAAAAAGAGATGAGAAAGGGAGAGATTTTTTTTTTTTTAAAGTAATTAATGTTACACTTGCTCAATACTAATAGATACAGTCTGGCATTCAAATATAGCAGCCAAATCCCTATATTGCAGACAGTGGTGTAATTAAAGATGAATGTGTAAGAGAGCCTATTTATAGAATTAATGCTAACTGTTATCAAAACGTCAAGCTCACCTCAGGTATTAGCAAAGTGCAATTGAAATTACCACAGCAGAGACAGAGGGGGAAGTCTGCTTGTGATATAATACATACTGGAAACTGAACCTTGCCCTCGGGTCGTGGCATACTGAAGAACATAGTGGTACTGTGGGTTAAATATCAGGCAATTAAACTAACAAAGGGCATAAGGACAGCGAGTGAATTCAGTGTAGGAGTGGAGGTGGGGGGGTTGAACATGTGCTTGCATTCTCGGCCAAACCTGAGATGTGCGAGTCTGCGTATGATACAATTATTTCTCAAATACTGCAGTGAGTGAGCAAGAAGGGAGTCTGGGTTAATGGGTTCACTTTGTTGGTTAACAATCTTATTTTCATATGACAACTTTGTTTTGACTAATTTTTCATTATAATCATATTACCACCAACAAATTACATTCCAAAAATAAAAATAATGAGCCCTAATTATCATGTAATTATGCATTCATGTTTGTGTGTGGCAGCAATGCATACAGTACTAGACACACATATGCAGTATCAGTTGCAGGTGTAATCTGTAGGTACTCACATGTGTACTGGTGGGGAGTATCCGGGGCTGCCGTGTCCGTTGGTGTCCAGGTGGTCAAGTGAGCCGTTGAGACCCTCGTGGACGGAATGCAACAGGGTGGGGGGGCTGCCGCTCAGCCTACCTGGGGGGCTGCCCCCCATCAGTCCATGTGGACTCCCGCCCAAAAGTCCAGGTGGACTCCCTCCCAACAACCCGGGCGGACTTCCACCCGTCAAGATGGACGGGTCTCCACCGAGTAGGCCGTGGCAGCTGCCTCCCATCGTGGAGCCGCTGGTCATGAGGCCGGGGGTCCCCAGCAAAGGCAGGGAGGTCTCTGCCAGGGCAGCCTGCAGGACAGAGAAAAAAGGAGAAATACACAATGAGGATAAGAGTATAAAGGAAGGTTACATTAAGGGGTGAATGAAGATGGACGAAGCTTAAGAGGGCATAATCATGTCAAAACGGGTAAAGGAGTTCAAGAGTGTAAAAAGAAGGAGGCAGGTAAAGTGTATGGAAGGAGAGAGTGGAAGCTTAATACAAGAGGTAAATGAGGCAGGTAAGAGAATACTATGATTTAACATAGTAATAATTAAAACACAGATGTCTAATGCTAAAGTCTTTTTATTCTGTTGCAGGCTATTTTTCCCCCTGAGATACTTTGCTGACAACTACCTCCCCCAGCTGCTGTTCATATGCCCTTGTGTGGTGTGGCTATTAAAAACAAAAGTCACCCAAAACTTATTGAAATAATAAAAACTCCTGACACTTTCGCCTGCTGCGCATTAAAGTTATATACAGTGATTAAATTTTTAAAGTTTTTGCCATGAGCACCTCACCGGTGTACACTATGAAGCCAAATCATTTATGACAGCTTAGATAAATATTAATGCACATGCCCTTGCATTTGCACATGCCACTATCAATCTGGAGTGGCTGCCACAGCTGAAAGGAGGGAAAAAGACTGAAAAGAAAGAGGGAGAGTTGCTTCCTGTTTTGACCACAGGGTGGCCTTCTGAGTCTGACGGTGTTCAGGAAAGAGAGGGGGAAGGAGAAAGATGAGAGAGAAGAAGGTGTGAGAGAAGATGAGAGAGAGGAAGGTGTGAGAGAAGAGATACAGAAACACACAAGCAGAGAAAGAGACAGAAGTCTGAATTGGAAAAAAAACTTGCCTGCTCTTATGTGTATGCGTACTAACGTTGAGCTCTATTGTTCACGCCGACCATTCAGTCATTCAATTGGACAATCAGACAGGCAGTAGTTCTAGCTGTCAGTCAAATAAACAGGCAGCTGGTGAGTCAGAGGTGTTCTGAGGCTTTTGGTTCATACCTGTAAGCTGGCGTTTAGTGCACTTCCATAACCAAGACTGGAGGGCAGGTTCTTGACAAGTGATGGGCTTCTACATTGGAAGGAAACAAATGATATTAGTTCATGCTAAAACTTACATAATAATGTTTTCAATTTGAGCAGAAAATATATAACCTATTAGTAACTAAAGAACAAATTGCATAGCAGGAAGCCTGTACAATGGGTATAATTAAAGCGACAAAGAGGGCGACAAAGAGAGGTGTGTTTGACAAAAAGAGAAGTCAGAATTTGGGCTCTCTGATCCCCTAGATGTCACCGACCTTTAGATCTAGATGTAAGGAGAGGTGAAATAATTCGTACCCTGTGATCTTCTGCGACCTGCGTTTCTGGTACTCCATCTCATCTACGGTCCACACCGCCCCCTTCACGTTCTCCACACGCACAAAGCACTTGTGCAGACTGAGGTTGTGGCGAACGGCGTTCTGCAGAGAGACGTGGCACACAGGTCAGAGGGATGAGGTAAAACGAATCATATTCATTCATTAACCATCAAGAAAAAAAAACGAGGCTTGGAAATTGATTTTTCTTGCATTTTGAAGAAATTCTTAACATTCACGCACCATTGATTTAATTAGTAAAAATTGAGTGAGAGCGAATGCTCTTACAAGTCCTGCACACAGTACATATCAATCAGAGTAAGTAGGCTAAAAGGAGGTAATCAGCATAGCGAATGGCTTATGGTGGTGACAGAAGTGGTAATGCCGGCCTTGATAATGGTGATGTCAGTAACCCTTTCTGCTCCAGAAAAGCATTTCTCTTAATGGACACGTCGCTTTAAAGATGACAGTATTGCAAGAAAAAAGACAGTCATCAGGAGGCCCCTGTGTCAGTGTGTGTATGTGTGTGAGTGTGGGTGTTTAAGAGAGTGTGTGAGCATACAAGAATAAGTAGGATTAAGGTGAACTGTATCTGACATCTACTGAATATGTCCAAATATTCTCCACGTAGTGTCACATTGGGTGTCGAATACACGCTTACATGACACAATCAGCTCTCAAATGTATTATCAAAGCTGTATTTAAATTTAAACAGGACATATCTTTCATACAATAAACCAGTAAGGTCTTTTCATTAATTACAAAATAAGGAAAACCATACGAGAAAAAAGCCCTTTTCAATGACTATGACCATATGACCATAATTAAAACATGCATCAGACTCTACAAATAATAACCTTGGCTTTAATATCCCTGCCTCTCATATTTATCATCTGCCTTAGATTGGTGTGTACTGCTCTTTCTCCAGGAAAAAGGGATAAAAAAAAGAAAGAAAAAAAAAAACTCATAAGCAGATCTCGCATCTGACCTGAAATCCCAGGATTTGATTGATCTTAATGCCCATGGCTCTGAATATGATAATTTTAATATTAATGAGCAAATGAGCAGTTTTATTATGCATGCTATATAGTAAGAACTAATAAGCTTCTGGGTGAGAGAAGAAGAGAGAGAGGAAAGTGTGTGTGTGTGTGTGTGTGTGTGTGTGTGTGTGTGTGTGTGTGTGTG
>NC_045755.1:8052307-8062855 GCF_008692095.1 Etheostoma spectabile | reverse complement strand
GGGGGGGCAGATCCCTCTTTTGAGCTGATGTGAAGAAGCTAAGATATTAAACTACCTTTCATTTTTTTCTTTCTTCTCTTCTTTAAAAAAAACAAAAACAAATTCTCTCTGTTAATCAAATGACAAGCCCATCGCTGATCATCTCACTAATGCTCACAAAGGGAATTGTGGAGCTGTAGATGTGAATAGATCACCTTGGTTATTATGCGGGCTGGAAGACTAGATATTTATAATGTCATTGTGATATCATTGCTTTTGTATCGCAGGAACAGAGAAGCTTTTTTTTTAGGAAACTGAGAAAGAAAAAAAAACACATTTACAATGGTACATATGGATGTGGCTGCGTGGTTGTGTTGTTGTTTTGTGCTGCAAACAGCTGCAAGACCTCTGAGAACACATTGTGTCATAACATTATTACACAGCAAAACATGGCGCGTACTGTACCTAACAAACTGGAAAAGGGCACCGATCTTTTTGCGTGCCCTCCTGAATTGGTGATCACAAGCCCATGTGCTCATTTGCATCCCAAATCCAAATTAATTCACTTTGCTAAATCTAGTGCTGCGCGCCATGTCTTGCATACTGATGAGTGGCTGGTTGAGTTTTCCCTCCAGTCCTCTGTGCAGCCACAAAGGCTAAAGGCGGCTAACGAATGACGTGCAGGGCCATGGGATAAAACACTGAGGCTTTCTTTATCAGCAGGCAGACACACTTGTGGTTAAAACATGTGCTGCTGGAAAGACATTTTTCTTTGTGGAGGTAGTCAGGACAATAAAGTATTTGCAAAAGATATACAAATGGGCCCTTTTGTGTGGGTAAATAAAGAGTGCTCCCTTCATGACAGGCCAAATCTCACTTTCCACCCTGCTGTAAGTCCACATGAACACACCTTTAACCCCTGTCTTGGACACAGAGTATGTGTTTGTGTACATGTGAGTTTCTGTGACCATGCATCTTTGGTCTCCTGCTTCACACAGCTGAGAGCTGGTTAACAGGCCAACCGCCATCTTTCTTCTTAATTAACCAATGGTATGCGAGAGAAGGTGTTTTCAGGAGTAGGAGGTGGGGTGTCTCTCTTAACAAAAGGTGCTGATGATGGAGTGGCTGCTGTATAATTAGTGCAGCACAGCCCTCTCCTCTCTACGCCAAGCCTCCGCTATTAATTGCACCGACTTAGAAAACGATATCTTAGGCAGAATAATTCCTTTAGCTGTCATTTCCAAACAGAAAAGGCGGAATGAAGGATAAAATAAATAAGAAGAAGAATGGGCTCTATTTAAGAGAAAGGGCGAGGAGAGGAGTATTGGTGCTGGTTAAAAAAAAATCAACCCTTTCTTAAGGTTTTGTGTTTTTGCCTATAGCGAGATGAAGGTGTTGTCTTTATGGTAAGAGGAGTGAAAGGGCACAGCAAGGTGGAGGGGGAGGGTTGCGTGGGAGAGAGGGGTCATCAAGGTTACCTTCCAAGTCGCAGCGTTGCGTCTGAAGTAAGCGAACGTGCGTGTGAACCAGCTGTAGATTTCATTAAGCGTTAACTGCATGTCGGCAGAGTCCATGATAGCCTGAAATGAGATGACATCAAATAATGGTTTACTAACGAGACAACGTAACTGAAACACGCGCGCACATGCACGCACCCACACCCACACCCACACACACACACACACACACACACACACACACACACACACACACACACACACACACACACACACACCACGGATTGCGAGAGCTGCCATGATTCATGCAGCAATTAATTTGAATCTAATCAGGCAAAGTTAATTTATTTCCCACTCACCTGTCTTATGAGGGTTGCATAAGTAAATGGCGGTCTGACATCTGCGTTCTTATAAAACTCGTAGTTTGGGGCAATCTCTGGAAAAATAAATACTGTGTCACCACCTGAAATAATTGGTAAATTTTAATTCCTTTAGGTATTGCATTTACTCAAGTTTTCATCAAATTATAATGGGGGAGAGAGTAAAGGGAAGAAGGGGAGAGAAAGAGAAGGGTGGGGTCGGGGGGGGGTTAGATGGGGCACATCAAATCAGCATTTTCTATGTCTAACAAAATGCATTTTTAATTAATCTCTCTCGTGAGAGATCTTAAACACTAATACATCCATAAAATGAGATCCGTGTAGTTAGTTAGGGTGAAGTTGAATAATTTATGTGTCTTCACACTAAACACAGAGAGAGTAAATATAAACATCAAAGACGGACCGTTTAAAATGCAAAGCTTAATACATGGAATGTCTTAATGTAATAAATATTGTATTTTTTTCACCATTATTTGAACTTAATTAACATTCATGTAATATTAATGCACAGAGGAAGTTCTTGTCTATTTACATATAGAGTGATTAAACACAGGCTTGCTTTTAGAAACCCACCAGACGTCTCACATTGGTAAGACCAACATGCCTCTGTGTGTGTGTGTGTGTGTGTGTGTGTGTGTGTGTGTGAGAGAGAGTGTGTATATTCACATACTAGCTATATGTGTTAAAAAAAATACTACAACACCATTATGGGTTGAGTACTATTAATAGTACAGAACATATAATTTGTTAATTCAACACTATAAAGTTGTTTGAATAGAAGTTCACTCATTTATTCATTCAACATTTTTTTGTTCAAGTCTGACATTCTGACTTGAATTTTAAGTCAAATCAGGGACACAATTCAGAAACAGAATCAGAATGTAAACTAAGATAATCCTCATACCCCAATGTTTTAATGTATTAGTGTGTGTGTGTGTGTGTGTGTGTGTGTGTGTGTGTGTGTGTGTGTGTGTATGTGTGTGTGTGTGTGTGTGTGTGTTTGTGTGTGCGCGTGTGTATATAGGTGTGTCAGGCTCAATTCACATTTTACTCAAGCAATTTGGTGAATTTCCTAGGAATACAAATATATACAAAAGACTTTTATGTAGCCCTTTTCTAGGGATTCACACATAATCAAGTATAATGTGAACAGATTTGCTTGAAATTGTCGGCTCTGACTGAACATATTTGTGTATCTGTGTTGTGTTCAGCGCTGAGTAGTTGGTCCTACCTGACGACAGAGGCATGGAGTATTTGTCCGAGTGGCGTCTGCGCATGGCTCCCATACTGGGGACGTTTGCTCCTCCCAGTACTGATGGCACCTGGGGCATGGCAGCCATGGGTGTGATAGGTGCTGTGGGCGTGGTTGGTGTCTGAGGTAAGTTGGGAGGCGATGTTGAGGGCAAGTTCTTGGACATGGTGACGCTGGAGACCAAGTTGAGCTGGGGAGGAGAGTGGGAAAGAGACAAATACAAGGCGGAGGGAGGGAGGGAGGGCGAGGGAGAGGGAGAGAGAGGAAGGCATTATTTTGTGGTTTCTCTGACAGAGCCGAGTGTCTGCTCTCCTCCTCTCTAACACAGCTGTGTTTCCACTAACAAGGCTCGTGGAGAGGAGCCAGCCCATCTCCACTAATTACAACCACCAAATTGTATCATAAGAATTCTAATTAGAGCACGCTGTTCAAGATTATCCAACGATCAGCCTCCGTGTTATCCCGGCCCCATCGCTCTTTATCTCTTTATTTATCACTCCCTCCCTCCTCTCTATCTCCCCCAACTACAACCACCCATAATCCTTTCACACTGAAACAATGAGCTAGTAAAGACCTTGTTCGCTGCTGGTGTGAATTAGGCTACAGGGGTTTACTCGACCCCGGTCCAGAATCACAACCCCCGACTCATGTCATTATGTTCTACTTCGGTATGAAAGGGACTACTGTGGACCTGTTGTAATACATATTGGCAGAAACATCACAGCCATACATCATAAGGAAGTATAACCAGACACACTCCTATTCCATCTGTTTTTGTCTCCTCCACTCCTTCAACATTAGGGACCAGAGAGTGTTAGTCACCTCTGGCACAAATGCCAACTGTGCTCGCTAATCGGCTGGCTTTACCACCACTATTGCGTTTGCTTCCCAAATCTCATGTGAGAGGCTCTAACCGACTGGAAAATTCCTAACTGACCTTTTAGTCACTGCGCTAATTTAGTTTGAATGGTAATGACATCGTTACATATTCAAACCAAATTGCCTTAATTGTGAGTCTACAAGTGGAATGCATTCGATGTGAAAGTTTGAATTAAAGCTGACTTAAAAGAAGGAAGGGAATGGGGGGCCGAAAGCACAGAGATGGAGGAGCGAAGGCTGAGGAGAAGGTATCGGCGGTCATTTGTGGCACGTGTTGATAAATATGATAAAATGTCAAGTTTGAGATACTCTGGTGGATGTAGGGGTTTTCAGATGATAATTATATGCCCACTTAGCTGTAATGAGCTACTACAGTGATGTGCTGGGACAAGGGCTGGCTGTATATACAGGCCTCGGATGAGTACAGAGGGTGAGAGTTGGGGGGTTACGGAAAGTTTATACTGTACATCTAATTCTCGTAAATATCTACCTAAAACAATTATTAAAACCATGAACTGGGCATTGACACATAGCACATATTTGGCTATTACTATTAATTAATTTCATGGAAGTGCCCAATTGCCATTTAATTCAGTTGTTGAGGTCATGACAGTGTATGTGTGTAATGACTGTTCACTCCCTGCATCCTGCAACACACACCTAAAACAGACACTGTGAAATACCAACAGCATTTTACTCAAAGGGGAATGTGATAAACATAAGACATACCAAATGGCAGAAAACCTTCTCCACCTCAAAATATGTAAATTCAATTCAGAAAAAAATGCCTTTGTGTGTGCGTATGGGCATGTATATTTATAATGTTAAAACATTGTTTCCTGTCCTTTTTGCCGCCTCTTCACCTATGAGACACAGCAACAAGCGTGACATGTTTTCAGGCATGCAATCCCATTTCTTTTGCAAAATAGAATTGATTACAGTCAAACGGATGGAGTAGTGAGCACTTTGTCACCTCTCGCTCATCGGAATACACACTCAAGGTAGAGAGAGAGAGAGAGAGAGAGAGAGAGAGAGAGAGAGAGAGAGATCTTATTATTTAGAACTTGCAGCCTTGCTAAGTTTGATTCTCATCCATCCATGGCATGGCCAAAAGGTAGCATTTAATGAAGTGCAATTCAGAGAATAAATGGGGTCATATTGGAGACAGTGCACTGGTGTCTTGTATCTGTCTGCCACTGGTTGTTGCTGGGCTTCACTAATGAAAAAATAGGACTTATTTCTAGCCCTGATAGGCTAACACAGACTACTCACATTTATCAAATGTCTTGGCTGTTTCTATCCTGCACCTGTGATTCTGCAGGGCGTAAATCCATGCTGCCATTTGAAATCCACCACCATATCTCTTTTGTTATGTCAATACACTTTTGGCACGCACGCACGCACGCACACACACACGCACACACGCTGTTCTCCCGCACCAAAGCTTCATCTTACCTTTCCTTAAAAAAAATGGGGGAGCCTTAAAACTGAGGACTTAACTGTTCGTTTAAGAATTCTGTCTGAATTGCCCCCACAATCAAATGCAATTAGCTGCTCTTTCATGTGTGCTTTATGTAATGCAATACTTCATTAGCATCATTCATTCATTTGCAGGCATGGATTATAGGCTGCAAATTCTTTATTGGACAAGATGGAACCAAGCTGCTGGAGTTTTGAAGATTAAAAAAAAAACAAAGAGCTAGAGAGAGAGAGAGAGAGAGATTGAATAATAAAAAGGGAGTTTGATTCCTGATGGAATTATGGGATAATTATGCTATCTTGTGATTATCTACATTCTATGATGAGAGGTGATGAGGAAAATTATTCTATTGAAAGTAGGCACTTACTAAGCAGCAGAAACACGCTAACAATGTTTTGCTCTCAAATGTTTTGCTCTCAAATGTTTTAAAACGGCTAAAACTGGAAAGAAATAGTGTTTGCGAAAATGCCTCATCCTCATATTAAATTCACATGCGGGTTGGGAGGAATGCATTTATAATCATTCAATCTAAAAGTAAAAGGCAAGAGAAAGAAAATACAGAATGACATTATTTGCTTTCTTCTATGACCCCTTTCACAATTTTGGATACTTTTTTCTTTGTAACCACTTTCAGCAGCACCGCGGGTATTTATGTCAACATCCCACCGTCTTCACCACTCAGCTGTAATTTTCAGGTGTTTATTGTTAAAATGACATATCTTCTCCTCTCTCATTTCATTTTTGAGTGCTGTTGGGGCCACCGAGCCAAACAGTCATCAGCAGCCAACAGGTTGTTTTGGCTATTATATCTATCACAAAGAAATGACCCTGCATTTTAGCCAAGGACTCCACCGCTCTGCCATCTAATACACTTCCAAACTCTATTGTCCTTTCACGTTGTACAATACCTGATAAGAAACAGATATAACTAGGTATTACAAATCCCATTCCCACCTTTCATCTTCTGTCACTCACTTGGCATAACTGCCGGGTGGTTAAACTGTTCATTTTCTGTGTGGGGGCCTCTTTTACGGCCTGTTTACGGTAGCCAGAGCAATATGCACTCACTGGTTTGGGAGATGACTTGGGTTCCGAGGGCCGCATGTGCAAGTGGGCCATCATCGCCTGAAGACGCTCACGTTCTTTAGAAAGCTGTTAAGAGAGGAGAAGGAGAGAGTACATTTTAGTAGATTAGAGGAGAGGAAAAAAGAGGAGAGGAATAGACATGAGAATGAAGAGTATGAGACATAAGATTGGGTGGTAGAATGAGAAGAAAGAGAAAGTTTCATATAAACTAAGCGAGAAAGAGAACAGTTCTGCTGGTGATGTAAGGAGAATTAGAGAGACTGGGGGAATGAGAGGGTGCAGACAGGTCAGGCAAAACAAATAGCATTTCATCTTTTTGTCAATAGCAAGATTTAGGTCAGCGAGACTCTGACAGTAACAAGCTAGTTGGGCCATAAATTAGGTGGTCCTGAGTGTCTGCTCAAAGTCCTGTGGACACTGTTAGGGGGATGGAGCGCAGCCGGCAGCTGCTGAGAGGTGAAGGGGTCTTCCAAACAGGGTGCCAGGCGGCCCCGCCTCCCCGGTCCAGTTAGTGGCCCCAGCCATCGCCTATCATCAATCTAATTCACAGGGAGTGACAGGAACTGGACCATGTGAAAGGCTCAACACCCCCACCCCACACCTTTACCAAACACACACAGACACACACATACACACACACACATACACGCACAAAAACTAAACACACATACAGACAAGCAAGTAGGCGTGCACACACACACACAGAGGTGAACACATACACAGAGCTGGGCCTCATTACTAGTGACGGCTCTCATAGAAAAAAAGAGGATGAGAGGGATGGTGGGAGTAAGGAATGAAAGAAAAGGGAGCGAAGAGACAGGACAGACAACACAAGTGCATCGCTGTAATTGGTCACACTGTAAAGCATAAGCTTCAACAGCTTTGTGTTTCAATAAAAAACAAAACAGAAAGGGAAATAATATGAAATAAAAACATAAATCCTTTCTTTCTATTTGTTTCTTCTTTTTTCTATTTTTTTTTTTACAAGCGAACAGAATTGCTATAGTTTTAAGACCAGATGCCTAACAATTAAATCCCAACTGTTTATCAGACTAAAAAATAACAATGTGCGAGAGGAAAACTTGGCTTCAGGCAGGCCTTAGCACTCTGGTAGAAAGCAAGGGAGGGAAAGAACACAAGTTACAGTTGGATCTCTATGTAAGTGGTAGAGTATCTACCCCATTTTAGTAATAACCTTTATTTCTGACCCAAAATGTGCTATCCGGTCTGGTTTCAAGTGGCAGGCTATATTCCCAGCTGCCACTTTGTTTGAGCTTAGTTTAAAACATGCGTATCTGTTTGTTTCTAAAGGAAGAGCAGCAGTTGTCGGCAGTGCTGAGTAATAATGTCACTCAATCAGCGCTCTCATTATCTAGGCAGCATGACTTCTTAATAAGGTCATGCTCCACCTACTGAAAATAGTTCCCTCCTTTTGAGCTTTCTTCAGGTGCAAAGTGCAGTTAATTAACACAGCAGACCGGGAGAGATGCGCTTGCTATTAATTGGAAAGAGAAAGAGAGAAAAAAAAAATAAAGCAGAGAAAATAAAGCACACGCTTAATTCAATTAAAACAGCCATAATGGCTTTCGTTGTAAGGCCTGAGGATTCCTTTGTTTAGTGGCTTTGTTGAATTCAGCAGGTCCTGCTTGTCTGAAAGTATTAAGCAGCCCACAGTATGGCCTTTCTCTCACTCACATAACTTTCAAAAAATGTGTTTTGACTGGATGATAAGTGACTTTAACTAAGAAATGAGTTCACTTTAGTAGAATGTGACAATGGAAAAAAATGGAAAAATACATATAGCTTTTTTTCCAACTCTCCACTGAGGTTTGTTTTTGATCTTTACTTGACAGAAAACTTACTTGTATTTCCAGCTGCTGTACGACTTGCATTTGGACTCTACACTGGGCTGTGCTCCGATCATCCAGGGCATGTTCACTGTTTAGGTGCCTGGAGGTGGAGAGAGGGACAGAATGAGAGTGAGAGAAAGAAATATGTTACATTCCAACTTTTAAATTCTATTCATTTTCACCATGATCAAAATTGTAGAGGATGATAATTACAGTATCAACTTCACCACTGTTTTGTTTTAATGATAATATTTCTATACTAAGACAATTATCTATAGGATAATGTTAGGGACCATTGTTCCTCTCTGAAATGAGGTAATTAGAAGTAACATGATGGTGTGTGGTGCCATGTTTAACATGACAATAGGCTTGCGCCAGTTCAGATGGCTAACTTCAGTACCACCCTGAACACTGCTTTCTACACAGAATAGAAGATGCCAGCCCAGCAGAAGGGCTTTGTCTCCTTCGTTTACTGAAAACAATACATACAATTTAACACCAGCAACATTTGACACACAAAAGCAGCTCTTCCAACTGAAGGTGCATTATCCAGCAGCAGACATATTAAATGTATCTGGTGTGTTCGCCTCATTAGAAGAAAAAGGCAGTCAGACAGCCATAACAGTCAATGAGGGTTTTTGTCTTGATTGGATTTTGTCTGTGGGACACAAAAGAACCTTGCCATTAAGATAGACCTTTATTCCTGGTAAAGCACACACACACACACACACACACACACACACACACACACACACACACACACACACACACACACACACACACACACACACACACACACACACACACACACACACACACACACACAGGCAAAAAGGGGTTTCTAAAGTGTTGTGATGCTGGGTAATGAGCCTCTATCTAAATGATCATTGGTGACAAACTCACAAAGCAAGCTTTGAGGAGGCATGCTTATGAAATGCCAGAGCTGCCACTTTATCTCCAGTAATTATAGGTTAGCTTGCAGACCCTTCAATGATCATTTACAGTGCTGCCTCCAGTGCATTAGAGGGAGTACAAAATCTTTCTCTCTCTCTCTCTGGCTTTTGCTTTATCTAAAAACACCCGCTTACATTATCATGAACTTGCACAAACACTGAGTGGCACACAAAAGGTACACACACGCACACGCACACGCACACGCACGCACACACACACACATACACACACACACACACGCAAAACAAGAACTCACTGAGCAGGCTTCTCTTGGCCTGCCAATCAAAAGCTGAATAGAACATTTGTAATCACAGTAGCTCTGTACCTTTCAATTACACACGTTTAAAACCATTCCATCTTCCTGCTTATACTTTTGTAACCATTTCAGGTCTAATGCTCAGATTTTTTTCATAGTAAATCACGAATGAGGTAGCATTAAAAAAGGAGAGGTGGGGAGTGGGACAGATGAGGGATAGTGGCAGAGAGGGGAGGGACAAACTGGTGGATTTCTCCAGCCCTGTGCCTAATTGCTGTTTCAGAATGCACATGCAAAAGGGGGGCATTACATTAATCATTTAATCACGTCCCTCGCAGGATGAGGGAACTAATGTTGCAAATACCCTTTTCATTTCACTGCACATAATGCTATCTTATGCACTTGATGTATGGCGTGTGTCATGAATTACAGCTGCTTCAAAAGCACTGAGCGGGCTGCTCGCTGTCCCTGAAGATACCTCATTACAAAAAAAAAGAGAGAGAGGGAGGAGGGATCTATATTAAGTTAGCCTCTCATTGACAAGCAGCTTGTTTTTCTTCTATTTTGTCAATGTGTGTGTGTTTGCGTGTCAAGGCCTCTCGACTGTCCTCCAGCTGGCCAGTTAGCAAGGCGATTACAGTCAGATTACTACATGCATCTATGAAATATTTAAATGGAAGCATGTCCTACTGTGTATTAATAATGTCACACAAAGACAAAAAGGAGGAGGGGACACAGACAAGCAGACAGAAAACAATAATGAAAGAACACCTTATTTACTGAGATGTTTTCTCTAATTAAATACAAATCCCATGTATCTCATCTCTTATGTTATCTCCCTCCATCCCTTCTCTTTAGTATGCTGTTTTTTCTATACTGTCATTATGCTGTAGCTCTGATCTGTGCTGCCTTTTGGTTGCTTGTAATTATAAATCTTAATTTGTAGGCGTTGAAAGATAAACTTAAACTAAGAAA
>NC_045755.1:8049688-8052297 GCF_008692095.1 Etheostoma spectabile | reverse complement strand
GACACACTTTAACTGTAGCATCCAGGTGTAATATTTTTAAATAGTCAGGCCTAATTGGCTACTGTTTATGTTTACGGTTCATGCCTCACTTTAAAGGAACATTGATTTCTGAGGGAATTACTTGTGTGATGAAGGCCATGTGAGAACAGGAAAGAAAGGATGGAGATCTAGCAAAGGTAGAAAAATCAGAGCAAATAACAGCAAATTGAGAGACAAAGAGTGATAAACAGAAGGGAGGGGGTGGAGGGGGAGGGGGAGGTGAGACAGAATATGTTTTTTTTGTATCCCTAGTTAAAGAGTTCTTTTTTAACGGATGCTGCAGTTTCTCTATTCTCTTAAAGAGAAGGTAACAAAACATCTCAAAGGTTTTCCCCCACAGCTGTGTATATGAATATGTATAGGCCATCAACGTCCACTAAGGGCCCAATAATAAATCTACTCTAGCTGGCATATATAGATGATACACTTCTGCTAATTGTCTGTGTGTATTATCAAGGGCTTCAAAGGCCCAGCAGAGAACAGCAAGTTTGGTCCCTTAACTGTCTATTGTACATGTTACACACACCAATACTAAATTCAGTCAAACTAATATATGCACACACAAATATACATATACAAAGAGAAGAGGCATAGGCACAGCCATATGGAAGTGCACACACATTGTAAACTAGCTGGCATGCATAAACAAGAGCATATACACAAGCATGTGCTCGCACTTGCACTCTCACTCACACACGCACGCGCGCGCACACACACACACACACACACACACACACACACACACACACACAATGGTGGTGGTGCATAAGTAATGCCCTCCGTTTTAAAGGTCTTGTCACAGTGCAGCAGACATGTGGAGGGGTAGAGGGTATCTCAGCTATCCAGGGGCCAGGGGCCTGTCTGCCTCCACTAGTTTGGTATGTGTGTGTGTACAATACATAGAGATGAAGACACTTGGCTGCTGCCTTGTGGGTTTAATTAGCAGTGGGTTACAGACACCAACGTTCACGTTGGCGGCTGAGCTTGCCATTTTAACATGGAGCCTGCCTTCCTGCCAGTAATAAGGAAAGCAGGAGGGTAACAGAAAGTGGAAGAGTTAAGTGTGTGTGTGTGTGTGTGTGTGTGTGTAGCACATATCCGTTTATCTGTAGATAAGACTTTATCTTACTAAGGAGGGAGGATATTGATATACAAGGTGAAAGGCCAAAAGAAGGGGGACAAGAAACATCAAACCGGATGATTTGTTTTCACAGTCACACACACACACACACACACACACACACACACACACACACACACACACACACACACACACACACACACACACACACACACACACACACACACACACACACACACACACACACACACACACACACACACACACACACACAACTCCCAACACTCAAGAAACATTCCCAAGCAGTATTATTTCATTTTGTACTTCAGAGAGCTAATTCAGGGTGCCAGCCACCTCGCGGCTACCTTTTCCAGGTGAGAGCACTTAAAAGCACACTGAAGAGCTATTAAATGCTGATCTTGACAAGTTTCTTCATGCAACAAAACAATAGATGACTAAACGTGTCACTGCCGCTGAGCTGAGCTCCTACAGCGAGCTATGAGACGCCAGCTTGACTTGTGTAGCCCCCTCCTTCCTCTCCGTACACGTAACCTACTCCCAACTACCAACATCTAAGCTGTCATCTAAATCTGACACCCGCTTTATGTAACCCCGTTTAAACTGTGCCTGTGTGTGTGTGTGTGTGTGTGTGTGTGTTTGTGTGTGTGTGTGTGCGTGTTTGTGTGTGTGTGTGTGTGTGTGTGTGTGTGTAGCCGACTGGCATCTCCGGAAACATAAAAAGACTCCCTCTGACACCAACAATCACTGCTCCGAGGCACGCCACCGAGCAGCCATCTTTGTTCTGATGACGAGTCTGCCTTCTTTGTTGGTGCCTGTTTTCATGTACTGGCTGGGTTACAGTATAGAGCCAGCCTCTGACTTGCAGGGATCGGTGGAGGGGGGGGAGGCTGAACCAAGACACTGTTCTGTTTTGTAGCAACCGATGTTCTGGCAAGTGTTCTTACAAAACCGTCTGCCAACCTGTGCTCTTGCTTTAAAGTTTGAAATCTACCAGTTTTCTATCCTTCTGTGTTTCTCGCTCTCTCAGTTTGTCTTTACAACCGTGCATCCTTTTGCATTGGATTACCAGCTTACCAGATTCACAGGCACACGGCTTTACACAGTGTATCTGTAGCCCTTGCCTAAATAACCGAGCTAAGCTACCTACCACAGTATCCTTAGAGCACACAGACTTAGGTTTTGTTTGCGTGTGAACAGAGCGTACAGTGCAGGGGGATAGACTGATGTCTTCTTTAAGTAAGTGTACTGAGGTGATAGGACAAGATATCAGAAAACCTGCTAATCTGATACAGGCTTGCTTCCTCACACACACTTTTGTTCCAAAGCAGCAAGGCAAACTCTTCTACCTGGACTTGTGCACATGTAGTCCAGGCTGCACAAGGCATTGCACACAGCAACTTGGCTTTTCATTTACACAGCTTCCAAAATTATACTAGATGATGCCTATGGATGTGCTATGTGCGCTGTA
>NC_045755.1:8035808-8049678 GCF_008692095.1 Etheostoma spectabile | reverse complement strand
TTTCCACAGGGGATAAGCAAACACACTTGTCAGGCAATAGTTGGAATATGTATTCACCTCTGATTCATTTAAATCCATCGCTGTCAATTGTGGTTCCTTTGAGTGCATTGTATGTGTTGATAGAGTGTGAAAATGCAGCTTAATGTCATGTCTGGCTGCCTCTTTCAAAGACTGGTAAACACTATTTTTATTAGAGTCATTTCATTTCACAGATACACCTTTTAGCTTTAATTCACAAGCCTCTGCAGAATTAGCAAACGTCTGACCTAAATCCTACAGCAGCTCCCCCATGGGTGGACTAGTTTTCTTGCATCCATACATTTTTCAGCTTTCTGCAACTTATTACAGACAGAGAAATGCATAATTTGGAAAATACGCCGGAACAATGTCCCGATTTCAATAGTTTATGCGAATTCACATGGACATTTACAGCATGTGAAAAACACTCGCCAGATCGTTATTTCACAGTTAATTACAAATCTAATTAGAATATTCAAATTAAAGCTTTCCCCTTTCTTTTCTTCTCTGTGTGAGAGCAGGGAGCCAGGGAAAGAGTGATAGTGAGAAAGAGAGAGAGAACGAGCGAGAGAGAGAGAGAGAGAGAGGGAGAGAGACTCTCGGTGAGTGGCAATGTGATAACCTGTAATCGGCAGTGCTGCAAACACCTTCTTCCTTTGATGTCCCCCCACTAACATCCTGGCAACAAAGCCGGCCAATTACAAATGAGCTAATTAACTAAATTGTTGATGGAGCATGGAGAGTTAATTCACTCTGGCGCCTGCACCATGACAACAGTGAATAGGGGCCTTTGTTGTGGAAGTAAGTGTGCGGCCGTGCGAGTTGCCATTAGCTTTTGATGCTTTTTCACAAACCTATCAGACCTTCCACGCCAGGAAGGAGATTTGTTATGGATCAGAGATGGTTTGAATCCTGCGCTGCTAGAGCTGAACCCTGTCAACTGCCTGTCTGGAAGGTCAAAATGTGCTCTTTGAAAAGCAGTGATGTTTTTTTTTCTTAGGCCCATCTGTAATCACAGAAAGGAGTTGCTGTGGTGTAGGGGATAGCTTTTGTGTCTTTCACAATAAAATAGAAATTAGCTTCTAAAACAGACACACAACATTCACATGGGAGAAGTGAGTAGACATCATCTCCGGGGCAACATCTATGTAATGGTAGTGTGCGCTTACTTCAAAAACTGTCCATAGTCCTCGCAGATGTTCTCACAGCCGGGCCACTTACACACGCCATGGCCATACAGGGGGTGGGTCCCTCCACTTTCTTCATGTAGTGAACTAGAAAAAGACAAGAGAGAAAATAAGCAAAAAAGAAAGTGAAAAGGAGAAGACCAGGGAGAGAGGTCGGAAGAGTAAGAAGGGGAGGGTAGCATCAAGTTCATCACAATCCGCAAAGGATTGAGGAGGTTTGTGCATGTCAGGTTCCAAATTAGCAAGAAAGGGGTCAAAACATGTCAGTTCAATTGAATTGTTCAATAAACAGGGCTAAAAAGGAGAGACGGAGTGAAAGAGAAACAAAAAGAGGGCGACTAAAACAGAAAACCCAGATTCAGCATGCTATCATATATAACTATTCATCGCCAATCACTCTAAACAATTACAATAGAAAACAATATTAGAGACAGTGCAGACTAATGTGTGAGCCGGTATCTCTAAATGAAACTTAGAGTGAGCTGTAGCTTCGTCTCCACCACAGCCACCATCCCATCTTGTAAAGCCATTATGGGGAGGAGGGGTGGACGCTTTCAAGTAAACATAAAAAATCCAGACAGCCATATAATTTTCATCAGGAGATTAATACTCTGTGTAACTTATGTTCTTTGAGGACAATGGGGGCAGGGGTGCTCTGGCGTTTTTCAAATGGCACCCAAATAAGTTACGACCCTGCCTAGACAGCCCATCCTATTAAAGATGACAGTTTAACCTTTAGGCTTGGCACTGGTGTGTGTGTCCGTCTGTGTGTGAAAATGTGAATGAGAGTGGGTTGCGTACAGTATGTGTGTGTGTTTGTCTGCTTATAGGTTATGCCTGTTCATTTGTGTGTGGTCGCTGACTACAGTATGTGCATGCATGCCTGTGTGTGGCCCATGCATATGATTGTGTGTGTGTGTGTGTGTGTGTGTGTGTGTGTGTGTGTGTGTGTGTTAGTGTTGGCAGAGCTCACACTGTGTTTTACAGAGGGGCTTTCCCCACATCGATCTGTGGCATGTTAGTAAGCAGTGCTCCTGACAATACTCCTTGTTCGATCATTATGAGACACCACACACCCCTCGGGACACAGGCAGATAAAACATCTTTTTTTGCCTTCTTCCTTCTCTTCTCATTCCCTCCCTACCTCTCTCTTTCTCTCTGTCTTCCTTCTGAAGGTATCTTTTTCAAGCCTACCTTCAGTGGTACCGGAGAGATAGCATCTACTTTAAACCAATTACACAGCACTTCCACCTCCAGTTTGAGTCTCTACCAAGCATCTACACAGACACACAAACCGCTACCCTAAGTCCTTATTATAATATCGCCCAAGAAAAGCCTTTGAATAATGCATGGGCCAGATAGGCAGTCAGTGTTTTGGTGCTGGGTGCATTTATAAAAGCGACATCACAAGGATAAACATCCTGGAAACGCCACTCAAGGCATCACGTATTCTGTTTACATGACAAGCAGGCAAAGAAGGTAATTTTCAAAAGAGAAAAAAAAGGGAGAGCACTAAATACTTAATGTACAAGGAGGTTACCTTGTCTTGCCTGCCAGAGAGGCTTGTTGTAAGTTTGCCTGCCTGCATGGCTTCCTCTCCCTGCTTTTGATGGTTGTGTGCAAGCTAAGTGCGTTCAATGGCACGTGTGGTCCCCTGGGAGAACAAGGCTCTTGTTTTTTGAATATTACCAAAACACTAATAAACTATTGAACAAATAAACAAAACATCAATGTTTCCCTTTTGTAACAATGTTGTTATTTTAAACGAGGACAAACCCTCTGGATGGTAGTGCGCCGTTCTGATGTGTTCCTACATCGAATTATGGCACAAAAACAACAAGCTTGTGTGACGGGGAGCAAACTTTTCATCTTTTCTGCCTTTTTCCTTGGTGCTGGATCATAAACAGATGGGTGGATGACATATCAATTATTTTACCTCTCTCGCTCCCTTTCCCGTTCCCTTTCCCTCTCTCTTCTGTGGTTGAGGGCGGGGGACTGTCCATTGACGATGGAATGGTGAGAGATGGGCGGCGATGCTTTGGCGGGATTAGAGGAGGAGGTAGTTGAGGAAGAGTTGTTGGTGGAGAGGTCTAAACCACCGCCACCCCCGCCGTTGCCGGTGCCACTGTTGCTGTGTTTGATGCCGTTGTCCTCCATGCTGTGAGCGCCGCCTCCGGTCACATCCTTCCACAACTGTTGGAGCTCTGCGGGGCTTAGGCCAGCTGAAGAAATCAAGACAGAGAGGAAAAAGAGAAAAGACAGGGAAACAAATACAGAGAGGGGAGAAGGAGAAAGGAAAGGAAGAAGAGGAAGGGACAATTGAACTTAACATACACAGTATTTTGTATCAATAAGGCTACTCAACTAAATGCAAACCATAGTATCGGGTGTGAGATAAAAGCTGAAGCATACACTTTGTTACTTCAACAGTCAGAGAAGATATAAAATAGGTATAAAATTGCATGACTCGAGGCCTTGTCCTCAGTGAAAGACCATCATTTTGTACTGTTTTACTGCAGACCGGAATTTAAACTCAAACTGTACTCCTCAATAAAACCAAGTGTGCTCTTCTGCTTCTCTGCCCAGTTAGATGCTGATACTTCAACCTGTTAACAGATCACTTAACAGACTATACTACAAAACTATAAAAAAACTGATAACAATGTGTGCGTGCATGTTCCACCTAAGATGAACAAGCATTGTCCACTGCTGTGCTCAGCTTAGCTAACTAATTGATTTTCTTCTAACATCTTCCTAGCTGTTGTTCTGTCTGCGCCATTTTAACAACAAACATAGGTGTTTCTTGGCTAAGGAGAAGAAAATTGAGTCTGTTCTCTCCTCTCTCTCTGTCCTTTTATTCTTCTCTTTCTCCTCTCCCTTAGTCTCAGTGAAGGCAATAAACAACAACAACAACCAGGAAAGGATAGAGGGGGTTGGAGAGCAGGGAATAGAAACAGAGATGGAAAAACAACAAACACAAACAGAGGCAGAGCTGAGAGGGAAACAGAGGTAGACAAAGAAAGCAACAATCAGACAAGAAGAGAGAGAAAGGAAGTGTGAGAATGAAAGACTAAACAAAACAATCACGTGGAGAGTTAGGGACAAAGTGGATGGCAGAAGAGCATACCAATGAGGGGAAGGCATACAGACAGACATACTTTGAGATAACGCAGGGGGGACACAGGTGCATACCAATGAGAAAAACAAAAACAGGCAAGATGGGAAGACAAAAGAGGAGTGGGACAGGACATGTAAGATGGAAATGTGAAAGCAGGAAGGGACAATGACACTTACACCTGCAGATAAAACACAGGAAGCATGTGACCACCACTGTTGCAAGTCACATGCTCAAGATTAAACAAACTACAGTGCCTCCACTCTCTTCCGCCCACTGCCTCTCCTCTCATCTTCCACTCTGCCTCCTCTTGCTCCTACCTGACTGGGGCAGGGTTTGTCCAGGCAGGGCGGCTTGGCCGGGAGCGGGCCCAGGCAGCGAGAGCAGGCCCTGCCGCTGCATGTTGAGCAGGTGCTGCTGCTGCTGGAGCTGCTGCATCTGCAGGAGCTGCTGCTGGAAGACGAGCTGCTGGGCGGCCAGCTGCTGCTGCTGCTGCTGCTGCTGTTGCTATAGAGAGGAGGAGGAAGAAAGGAGCAGGAGAGGAGCGAAGAGATGAGAAGAGGGAGGGAAAATTACAGACAAATTAACAATTTGAGTGGAAGAGGAGAGAAGATGGAGCAGTATTTGAGCTGTGTGCGCGAAGAGTCTGCACTCACTAGCCTCTGCTGTGACCTTAGCTATACCTCTCTTCTTTCCTTCTGCACGCACTCCCTCTGTCTGTGCTCACTTAGTCTTCCCTCCTGTTTTTTGGGCTGTACCACAGTGTTCTCACAGCCTTTTCCTCTCTTTGTGTGTGCTAATGTCTGTGAGAGCCTGCTCACGCACACACTGTACACACACACACACACACACTGTACACACACACACACACACACACACACACACACACACACACACACACACACACACACACACACACACACACACACACACACACACACACACACACACACACACACACACACGGCTGTGCTGATATACCAGCTCTTAAGCCAGTCAGTGTATGTAGCTTGTGATTGTGTATGATACTAAGCCTCTGGTATAATCCCCCATCCCACCACCCCTGATAGTTAATTGTCCCGCCTTCACTGATGGTCTGTTACAGCTTATGTGGCCAGAGGGAGCTGGCAGAGTGAGAGAATTGCAGCATCACATGCGTGTGAATGCATAGACACAAGTGCAAAAAACACATATGCACAACGCTTGCTTGCACCCCCCCCCCCCCCCCCCCTCCCTTTTCTCCTCACTGCTTCACAGACTTGTTTATCACTGGGCCAGACAGGCAATTGCGTAAGCCCTGTGCAAAACAAAAACAACAACAAAATGAAAAACATCAAACTCGTGTCACCACGGCAAAACAAGTCAGAGAGCGAGTGAATATTCGGGAGAAACAGAAGCATTAAATCTAAAATAAACTCAGGTAATAATTGGCTCTAAGTGCACACTATGTACACACATTTGATGCAGTATATTCAGTCCTTCTAGTTTTGATGTGTGTCAGTATTTGCTCTCCGCTCCAATATACATGTGTATGTGCATACAGCATGTCATGCTCACGTGTTTCTGTATGTGTGTACCATGGTGGACCTGCATGGGGGGGGGGGGGTAAAACTTGTGATGCGCTCACTGGAAAACAGGCTGCATAATGGAGTGATGGAAGAAAGGCAGTTTGTCCCCCCACCTGCCCCCTTGCTGCCTCAAGAGAAATAAGGGAGCAATTTCTATTCCATATTTGATGGCGGGGCCCCTGAAATTCACAAATCCAAACAGAAACAAAGCCGCCGGGAGGTCAGTTGCGGCTTCCTGTAGGGGCAGCATAATGGGCTGCTTGAGGAGACACTGAGATGTGCAATACACACAGAGAGAGAAAAGAAATTGTGTTTATGCGATACCTTTTTTCTGATCAATTTAACTGCTTCCACACGTACAGTATTTGCTTGGATGTGGCCGTGGACAGCATCTCAGGGTTCAGCGCCGCGTGACGCTACACCACAGCTACAAAATGCGGATAAGGCTGTTATGCACATCTCCTCTTCTCTGATAGTCATAGAGAAGGAGACAACGCCATGTCTGTTCGACTGGCTGCCTGTCACTGTGATTCATTAGCAGCGTACATGGTAGCTTTAGTGGTGGTGTGTATGCTTGTGTGTGTTTGTATGCCCACATAAACAGTTGTACCCAGTTGTAACGAGTTGGACCCAGGGCCTTTGTCTCGGGTCTTCTTTCTAGAAATCAGTGAGTGTGTGAATACGTGTGTATGCAAAATGGTGTGTGAACGTCACTTGTTTTGGGGGTTTTGTCTACTCACCAAAAGCAAATTAACCAGTTGATTTTGTTCAATTATAAAACCAGAAATCTGTCATCTAAAGTTAATAAACTAAAGGAAAGGTGTGCTCGTGGTTGAAAAATGAGAATGGATTTACCGACTTCCATCATTTATTGATTGTGTGGTGTTAGTTTGTGTGCATGTTTGTATGTGATGTACCTACCTCTTTAGCCTGCTTGCCAGGGTGCTGCTGCTGGAGAAGTTGCAGATGAAGCTGCTCCTGTTGTTTTTTATAAAACTCCTGCAGGTGTTGCTGTGTACACACACACACAAGAAAAGAGTAAAGAGTAAAGGGTAAGAGAATGAGTGAATATACATATTTGTCTAAGTCCACATCTCTAAATGGTCTTTTGTACAGTATAACCCTTAATAATGCTGTAATATTCATAGGCCATGCAAGTTGCTCCAGGATTTATTTAATTTCTTTTCAATGTTCTAAATGATATTACTCAGACTTCATGCCATTTTAGGGATGTATAACTAATTCAAATCACTTGCAAAAAAAAACATAATAGGTACCTTACAATTAACTAGACATGATCTCCTAAGCCTGCACTTTTTCAGATTCACGTCATAAATAACATTTTCTACTGCTTTTGGCATTTGTATTGTAGCTGTCTTTAACAGTCTTCTCCATTTGGACATTTAATAGTCCAACAGTTCTGTAGGGGGCAACAATTCATCATATTAACTACACATTTGGCTGCCAGAGTGCACTGGTTTCCCTTGGAATGGCTGAAATAAACAGAATAAAACGTCTAAGAAACAGGCTGGCTACATTGAACTGATACCTTTAACACACATACTATGACCGCTATTAAGACAATAATTTCTATTTTATTTAACATAATCTTCAGATGGCGTTTTGGCCAGAAAGAAGTCCATGAAGCAGGCCAGTGGAATGCTTGGTCCATTTCTCCACTAACTGAACATAGACATAGCCACATGGTTTTCCAGACACTAAAATTAAGTCCTTGGAGCATGTTTTATAACTCTTACTGTAGTCACTTAATCAACATAAATCAACAACAGAACTTCAATCTTTGCAGACTAAGTACAGGTTTTGACCATGTGATTTCTGTTGAGTTAGGACTATAAATGTTCTGTATGACAACTTCCATTCAAAATGATGAACTTTGCAATGTTAAGACCCCCCATGTAATATTTATAACCCTGTACAAACAACATGTAAACTAAACATGGTAAGAGTACCATTGTAAGTGCCTTGGGTTGCTGTGAAAAAGACAGTGCTAAAGCCTGCTACTGTTCTAAAACCAAATCTGGAGTCTGAGTGCTCTTAATGAAGAGGAATAATCAAAATTACTGACATTCTTAATTAAACAATTCACTCTCCCTTAATCAAATATATGAATGAGAAATGCAGTTAAACTCTGACACGAGACCAAGTGTCTGCCAAGTGTCTGCTTTCTCAAGCTGATTCCAAATATTACATCATCCGTCACCTATCATTCAGCTCTTGGTGTTCAACCCAACTGTGCCATACTCTCTCAGTCCCTGATGGATGCTTGTCAGGGAATTGAACCAGCGACACACTCAAGACTGTTAATTAGAGGTGACTTGAACATGTACGTCAGTTTCAGATTCCTCTTGCTAAGCGTGTCAAGGACAAAGGGCTGTGGTGAGTTGGCACGGCCGACTGGTGGCTGCTATACACTGCAACACAGGAGTGACTCAGGGTTGTGTGAGGGGTACACGTGTGTTAAGTTGTATGTTAACACACGCATCAAACAGTAATGTCAAATGAGGGTTTTTTGAGTTTTAATGAGTGTGTACGTGTCTTTCCAGGTCAGTGTAAGTAAATGTATGTGTGCCACTTTGTGAGTATGTAGGTGTGGGAAATCAGGCATACTTCTTGGTGTGTTTGTGTGCATCTACAGCCTATTGCTGATGGGGACACGGCTTGCATCCAGGTGCGTGTGTGTTTGCATGCTGCCACAGCGTTTATCCCTAAATGTTTGTCGGAGTGTGCATGCATTCAAGTGTGAGTGTGTGTACCTGCTGCAACATTACAGCCTGCTGCTGTTGGAGCAGGGCCTGGAGCTGCTGTGGGGAGAGCACCTGCTGCTGGAGGATCTGCTGCATCTGTTGCGGCGTGATCACCTGGGGACTCATCATGGCCACTGACACTGGAACCTGGACAGGAAGGGTGAGAGAGGAAAAGGTGGCATGAGAAGCAGAACGGAGAAAGTAACAATAAAAGAGAGAGAGGGGTGATGAACAGGAGAGTGGGAGAGAAGGGTAAACAATGAACGCATAGGTGTGAAATGGATAGAGGAATGAGTGAAAAAAGGAGAAAAGTTGGAAAAATAGAGCATTGGAGACGTGTGTCAGGCCTACTGGCATGGATCTACTGGGAGTGTGGTAATTGGTGACTGAGAAGTAGGGAGAGCAGGCCTCCCATGGCCATGACGCTTGGCAGCCTAGAAGAGATGCTGAAGGACAGATGGGTGCTGTGCCTTTGTGTTGCTCATCTTATTTGCTCTGCCTCCACCCCGCTGGGAAAAGTAAGAGATTTAAATAGATGGAGACCTTAATTAGCAGGACCCTTGAACTCCCCCACTTTAACGTCAGTCCTTCTGTTGTGGAACAGCGTGAAAATGCACAACTCTAAAGTTGATTAAAACTACACTAGTGAAGTGGACACATCAGCATGATGAAGGTGGGTCGTGGCTTGGAGGTTGGGGGTTCAACCTTCAGCAATATTTGGAGTATTGCTCTAAATGTGGAAAAAAGACTTTTGTTTATGTAGCAAAGAGGTTCTTTACTCGATACCTTCTACGGTGAACAAGGCTTTTGGAGTTTTACATTCTCACAAAAGCAGCCAAAAGCACAATTGTTTCTTTCTCTCTGTCGACACGCCGAGTTGAAATATGTGTGTCATTTTTAGGAGATATTCATTAAAATACAAGCCGTCAAACTCCAATGGAAGAACTTCACCAAAACAAAACAAAGCTACATATCCTGTATTTCCGCAAAATTCTTCTAAGACAGCAGTGTGAGCGACTTCTGAGATGGCAGATCAATAGGATACATTTCTCTCCGGTCTTTGATTTTGTGCACACAATCTCACAGCCCATTGTGGGCTAACAATCAGATTATGGAGTTTGGGCTTCTTGTGGCTGCTTAAAAATAACAATTTTGTAACACAAAAAAAAAATACTATGTTCAATGATGTTGACTTTTCAGTGGTGTTTGAGAAAAACTAAATCAACATAAATGAATGAGTTAGTATCCAACACACAACAAAATTCTCCTTGACTAAATACAACTTATGTAGACTCACTTCACTTGACTGATTGAAGTGACACAAAGCACATCTTCCCTCCCTATATGACCTTTAAAATGTAATTCTAACAGCTTCTAGCAAACCAAGGTGCCACTGTTACATTTTGGGGGGGCTGAATGATGCAGCTTGTCAACAATGATTCTTGAGAGACAAGCTTTATAACACAATTAAAATATCAACATGTAGTAACACCTTCTCTGACGCTAATTGCGACAGTGTTTGGCATGGAGCGGCCATGACAGTAGCTAGCCTATATGGCGTGTCAAGGGGCCAATAAGACATCCCTGTCCTCGTTGCCAGCTAATCAAGCTGCCTTGATTACTTTCCATGCATGTCTCTCCTTCCTCCCTCTCTCTCTCTGTCAGGCCTTGACACGTCCTTGTTTAGCTCTCCTCTCCTCAATGCCTACCCCCCACCCCAGGTTTTCCCCCCTCTTTGATTAGCCGAGACATTTGCATGGTCACTACACATTTTTCATTTTAGAAGTCATTATGCATTAGTGGCTCCTGATCGCCCGCCTTGACTAATCCTGATGAACTGAAAATCACAGCTGAAGGTCAACTTCCAGCCGGCCCCGCTGCACATTCATATTCATATTCAAACAAATCCTGCCTCCATTGTTCATTAGGGTCTTAGAGAGAAGGGACTCCATCTAAGGTGGAAGAGGTGGAGGAGGAGGAGGAGGAGGAGGAGGAGGAGGAGGAGGAGGAGGAGGATGCTGTGGTACATCTCTTTTCTTCTTTGGACTCCTCCATGCAAGAGTGCCAAAAGAAAATGCATTCACAATAAGCAAGATGCTGAACAAAAGCCGTCAAAAGTTGCAAATTAAACAGTCCATGTGTAATTATGCAAATGCTGTTACACCTTCAATGTTATTAACCCTTAAAGGTACATTTGCTTGGTAAGTAATTACCCCCGCAGTCACTCCCGGTTTTGTGTTGGATGCCGTGACAATGGGACGAGTGCAGCTGAGAAACAACATGAGTGATGCACTCATTAAGAGTATTAAATGGATGCTAGCACAAAGATGTTTGGGTTCACAAAGGGATGCAGGCTTAGACATGTAGGATTTACCACAAATGTATGTGCATGCATACATCAAGTGGAATTAAAAATAAATTCCTTTTTTCTTACGGTTTCTTCATTGTATAAGCGGTGAAATAGAAGCATTAAGATACCTGTACATGAATAATGCTGCTTCAGCAACAATTAGTATTATGAAATACAGAAGCTCCTTTTACACTTCTTTTTTTTTAGCTTTTTAGAGACATAATGTGTGGTAATCATGTTCATTTCTCCGGTGCTCCAAACAAAAAGAGGGGAAGGAAAATGGAGAAAAGGCATGAGGAAGAAAGAGAGGGGAGCAAAGGCACTGGCCCACGTCTATTGTGAAGTGCAGCACAATGCTAATTCCAGCATTTAACTGCATGCTTTTCTGCTTGACGTATCAGAGGCTCCAAGATGAAAGCAGATAAGTAATTGCTCTCCTGGTTCTTATTCTTCACTGACAACCCATAAATTTAATTTTACACACACGTTCATTTACATTTTCGAGTATATGACATGATAATTGCAGGAATATAACACCTCCATTTTGCAGGATACTGCACGAGGGCTTGATTGACGTGAGCGGTGAATTGAAAGGAACAGGAGGCTGAATTGCCTCTCATTGAAATGATTTTTCCACGAAGGGATAAAATTAATGAGCATTTACTAGAGGATGGCAGTGGCGTAAACATCCATACACACACAGTGAATAGACTCTTTCTCATAGAAGAGGAGCCATGATACCCAATTGGGCTGTGCCTCTATTTCTCTGTAATCCAAAAGGATATATTTCCAACACTGGTGCACAAAAAATATTAATGGGATTTATTAAATCGTTTGAAATTAGCTGCCGCTGATGGTGCCCATTGGGGACCTTAATAACAGAAAAGGTGCTTCTCCTGTTTTTAATAAAGCCCATTTGGATGGAAGAGAACAGTTTGCAAATTACTTTTATCATTTAAATGTAACCACTGCTTCGATGACATTTGCAAGAAAGTTGCTTGTTTTTAACTGTGTACACCATTCAAACCCTGTTTGTTTATGCGCCCTGTCTTGAAGAGAACAATGAGCTGTATTGACATGAACTTTTAAACCATGTGGTTTGCCCTCAAAGTTGGAGAGCAAAACACAGGACCTTTAAATTGGCTCCTGATGTGAAAACACTGGTGGGGCCCTCACCAGAACAAGCAGATCATTACACTACTCTTGTCACACCCGCAGCCTGTAACCAGCCTGTCCAATGCCTCGCAAAAGGTCAAGCTCTTCCATGGAGAGCGCTCAGGTATTTCCTCCAGGCAAAGCTGGCACCCAAGTCTCTTGTTATGTTTGCCTTAAGTGGGGATGCTGCCATTAATACAAACCACCACACCTCCGCTGTATGCTGCTGGCCAACACAGTTGTCCGACTCAAACTATCTGGACCAATGGACAACTGCACTTTCTGCAATTAAACCCCGTCCACAGTGTGGTGTTTGATCTTTACAGCAATGACTTTTTATAGACCCAAATGACCAAAATCAGGAGATAAGTGGTGTATCAGAGTTCAAACTTAAACAATTAAAGTCCAGCAGAGAGGAATTCCTTTTATTCGATTTTCTTTCGTACAATTCACTTAGCAGTAATGAGCAGAAGGGGAAACTGGTGATTGGATGTCGGCCATAAACATTTCTGGGGCAACGAACACGGGCGGTTATCAACAAAAGAGGTTGCTCCTGTAGCACTGGACGGGGGGACTGGGCTGCGCTACAGACACCGCTTAAGATAACGGCAATGAGAAATGGAAGGGTCCTAGTCGGTAATTACTGTGGATCCTTGGCAGGGAAAGTCATTGCTAATTAAGCCACCAGTTTCATTTCACACACAGGAAGAGAGAGAAAGAAATCAAGAGAAAAAAGGGAGGAACCCCTTCCACCGCCACCCCCCGCCCCTATTTCATCTCAATCTTAGCATCCCAAGGGGCTCAAACTCAGACCCCCCCCCTCATAGCGTTTGGACTTCTGACCTCTCAACCCCCTTTCAGCTGACACTGCTCATTTACTAGCCAATTACTGCCAAATATGGCCACACGATTATTGATAGCTGGGACTTTCCACTTAAGGACCACCAGGGCTACATGGCAGCTGGCCTTGCATGGGCCTCACTGTGAAGTTCAAGTGTGTGGTCTTAAAGAAGTACATGTGTGTTTACTATGTAAAAATGACATAGGAGCCAAAGATACACACACACTCAAACGCATGTCGTGTCTTCAGCTTAGGGAGATCAATACTCTAGATTGTCAGGACTGAAGCTAAGCAGATTACTGGATGTTTTCCTAAATCAATTTCCATAGCAGTTTGGCAGCACTGCTTGGGAAGTGCAATTTATCATAACATAAAGACCCATCATGCAAAAGCCTTTAATAAAAATGCCTGAGGAGATTGGGACAGGCTTAGCACAATTTCCATATTGATTTATCTCTACATGCAGATAGTCATTGATTAAGCCTCTCAAATGTAGTGTACAACACTGTAGCTGTGCGACATTGCTTGTGCACATTGTTTGTGTCATTATCAGTACAAAAGGTACACCTTTATCATCAAACTGGCTCAACTCACTCCTGACTGATTCCACCCTGCAGGTGCACATATTTCAAGAGTAAATGGGAGCGACAGATAGAGGGGGAGAGAATAAAAAAGTGCAGAGAGAGGAGAGTGCTGGAATAGAAAGAAAGTGAATACAAGTGAGAGCGGGGGGGGAGACACTTCCCTCTGATGTTGCAGGTAATATGGCCTCCACTGGATCAGCCTCTTCATCAGTGACACACAGTAAATTACAAGTGCTTCAAGCAGCTCAGTGAATTATAGTTCATCACTTGGAAAGGCTTTCCCCCTC
>NC_045755.1:8033089-8035798 GCF_008692095.1 Etheostoma spectabile | reverse complement strand
CCCAGGCGTATCAGATCTGCCGGTTAGGATCCAATTAACACCCTGGCCAGAATCATCTGATTGCATGTGTAAGGGCTGGTATAACTCGTTTATTGCACCCATGTATCTTCTGTCACAAGGTAAATTTGTTGCTGCTACATCAAAGGTCTGAGCTACTTTTTTTTTATTTTATCCTTCCCTCCCTCTCACTTTCTCTTGATCCCCCAAACTCAGCTACCTCGCCTTGGGGCTGCATTTCAACTTCTTTTGCATCACAATGATGAACCTGCTCTGTCCTCGCAATTTAGCAATCTTGTCCTGTAGGTGTTGTAAATGCAGGGAAAGAAAGAGAGGTGGGGAGGGAGATGGGGACTGAGAAAAAAAATCTTGTTTTCTGGTTACAAAAGCAGTAACCAAGGGTGTTTGACTTAAAATGTGCTGACGTTTTTTTTTCTCTTTTCTCTCTCAGTCAACAGAAGTTTTCCTCATGAATAACATAATATTTTTCCCCCTTCTTTTTCCCCCCTTCGCAGTGATAATTTCTCTCTATTTTCAGATGCAACCAGAGGGAATGCAGTGGAAAGATATATTCATAAATGTAAATGTGAACCACCATCCTTTAACCACGCACACTGGAGTCAGCTAACCTATACTCAAGCCTAGCGTTGCAGCCCTTTTCTCTGCATCTGTGTGTGGTTGAGTGTGTGTGCGTGTGTTCCGGATGAAAGCCAATAAGCAGATGAGTTCTGCTATCGAGGTGATATTGGCTCAGTGGTGAGAAAGTGTGGACATGACCTTTAAAAGTGTGACACTCCCTAGGATGGCCCAGTGCCCACAACCAATCTGACTGGCCTGGGCAAGAAAGCTGTAGAATTCAGAGAAAACCAACATCTCTCCCAATCTATAAACCCACCATAAAACCTTAAATATTTTTCATTCATAGTTATAGCAGAGCATTGCACAGATGGGACTGAGTTTATTAGTCTTGTAAAAAGGTATTCACAGTTTGATAGTGTGAAAGGGGCAGAAAAGCAGTTGCAACACTTGCCCGTGGTAACCTCTCAGGTTTTGCATGGTTAAGAACTGGATGTTAACTACTGGGAGAAGGGGTCAGGGGGTACCTTCACACTGTCAAGCCCCCATCTGACACACTCACGAGACAGAGTTACGGGGTCATTCTAGCTGGGCCTCCTGGTATATAGAGGTGGTGGTTGTGTCACAATGGTAGCCTCCAAGAGACATGTTAGGAGGAGATGTGGTAAGTTAGTCTGGTGTGTTTGGGTTACCTGAACACCAGATGTGGTTACAGTTTACTTTGTGGGATGTTTAGTAATTTAAAACCAGCTCTGCCCTGTTCCTTTTCAATAATGATCATTAGAGTCACTAACAAACAAGAGTTGCATAAAGTCACTTCTGGCATTGTAAAAACTAAGTAACTGTCACTGTGCTATGTGTAGATACATTATGCACGTGTGTGTGTGTGTGTGTGTGTGTGTGTGTGTGTGTGTGTGTGAGTGTGTGTGTAAGCGAGTGAAACAACTGTCAGATCCATAGGCCACTGTAATCCTCTCCGCCTCTACTTGTCCGCGTTTCTTTATTTGTATTCCAAATGTCAGTGTATAAATGCCTTTCAGAGGGGGGATATTGCCACAGAGAGGAGGAGAGCGAGGAGCAGAGGAGAATGGAGCAGAGACGAGAGGGTGTTGTGTGCCTTGGGAGAGCCGTGTAAGCAGCATGGCAGAGGATGGGGGATTTACAGGGAGAAATAGGTGTTTATTGAGTGCTCCCGTGGGCTTACTGTGTAATAATAGACCTGTCACATTACGCAAATGTGGAGAAGCAGCTTGTGTGTGTGTTTGTATGTGTGTTTGTGGGACTGTATTTTTTCTTTTTTTATGCGTGCATGCATGTGAATGCCAAAGCTGCCTGCCTCCGCATCATCAACTCCTGAGCAGCAGCGATGAGCGAGCAGATAGAATTAGTCAGGCGAGAGCCTTTAGCTGCTAATACGCGTAATTAAAACTGCAAGCTGAGGCACTTAGATGCTTGTGTACTAAATAATTTACATGCCATGATCTATGGATCATTTCCCGCTCTTAAATACCAAAGATGGGAGAACAAGAGGAAAAAAGACTGGCAGAGGATTTATCCGTATCTCTACCATAAGCAGGATGTCATGGTAATATTAATCCTTTCCTCAATTTCTACTGCACTACTCATACAAGGGGATCAATCCGACAGTTTCTTCCAGTGGAAAACATGCAGCTTGATTGCCATGGAGTCTTATAAAGTTGTGAAGCTAATAAAATATTGCACTATAGCACCCATTGCGGCCTCATAATCTAGGTAAATAATGCAGCTTTATTGGGTAAACTCCCTCAAGCCAAGAATAAAAAAGAAGGAAGACATAGAACAATAAGAATAGCAAAACAAGGCATTTTAATCAAGTCAGAGTTTCTACTGCTTTATACTGATATTTGCACTCTGGAGTATTACAGCTAAAATGTCATTTGAAATGAGTGGATTCAAGGTCAGCATATTTCCACTGTAAAAAATGAGCCCTGTTTTCTGCTAGTGTGTATCTCTGGGAGAGTCAGCAGTGTTTCTCCTGTGACTCTCTGCATGGAGACTTTTTGGAACAAAGAGGTGAGGATGTTAATAAAGGCTGGATCAACAGATGGATTAGTTGGGAGCTGAGGACAGGCCGATCGACAGGCCTTCTGATTCATA
>NC_045755.1:8029379-8033079 GCF_008692095.1 Etheostoma spectabile | reverse complement strand
TCATATTGCCAACGCGAGGCAAGGATGGAGTAAGCAAATGTAAATATTCAATATTTACCATCTGCTGGTGTTATTAGAGGCAGGGGCTTGGACATGGGCTGACGGTTATCATGCACCCACACTGCTCTCATTCAATATTGTTTCTCCTGCCAAGTATGTATTGTACTTGGCAACTATGCAGGCATTTGTAGATCAGGATCCCATTTGTTTGAATCTTTTCGCTTTGGCATACAGAACCTCAAATAGAAAAAGTGCAATGGACCCTAGCAATAGGCTACAGAGAGCTATTGTTTAATTGACAATTCCCCCCACAGCTAAATAGATACCAGCATATACGGTACATTCAAATAAATAAAAACCCTTAAAGATGTATTTATAATTCCAGTGTCATTATGTGGGAATATACTGATAATATTAACACTCTTGATGAGGTTGAGTTGAATTATTTTAAATGCAAAAGCATGACTGAGTCTTTGCCAACCTTATCTTTTTGCCAGTACGTAATTAGGTACACAGGGGTGTGACTCCAATTGAAGGTGTCGCCATTGTTAAACTCTGTGAAAATATCAACGTGTGAGGTTAACGCCAATTTCCCTGACATTAATGAAATGCACAGAGCCCCTAATGAAGTAAACCATTGCTCCTTGATAGTACTTACTAGCTGAGTGGAGGGCACAAACTCCCACACTTCAAAAAATACTAATAATAAAACATGAAGCAGATGTCAAGGGGCCTTACATAATTTGAGGCAGGAAAAACTAACTAACTGTCTTGTTGGCTTAAACGAGCACAAGGAAAAGACTCGGTAGTGTGAGAAAAATCGTAACATTAGGAAGAAAGAAGACTGCAGCCTATGTGTTAATGTGTATATATGTGTGAGTGTGGTGTAGGTGATGCAACGGTTTGTTTGTGTGTGTGTGTGTGTGGGTGTGTGTGTGTGCGCGTGCACGCGTGCATATGTGTGACCTTTTCCAAACCACTGACAACAGAAATAGACAGCTCTCAGAATCAATAAGGCAAATTAGTTGTGAAGAGTTAAAATTAGCTGTCTTTGTAACCCACTAGTCAGGCCGACATTTCAAATAATAACTAACCACTGGAACTTCCTGTGTCAACAATACTATGGATCGAGTATAAAAAAGCTTACAGATCAAATAATTTGTCATCCTAGCATTCAGTCCTTGGATATACTATTAATTATTGTCCAGTTTGATGGAGGCCTCACTGACAAATAAAATGTATACTGAACGGATGTCGAATGGATGAAACTTTGCTCTCTGAGATCTATCTGTGTCGTGTTTTTCTTGTGTCTATGTGGCGCTTAGCCTCCTGGGGACTGGCTTGTCCAGCTTTAGGATTCCAATGGCAGGTCCAAGGATTGCGTTGGCAAATCAAACACACTTGTGGAACAGAGGAAATCTTCTTTTCGGAGGAGCATGTATTATGGATGGACTTAAGAGATTAGACAGGGAGCTGCTATACCTGCAGTGGACGCTGCTTGTCCTGGCTCTTTGGAGATTTCAGGCCACTGCCTGGCTGCTGCAAGAGT
Organism: Etheostoma spectabile; assembly: GCF_008692095.1. Taxonomy (NCBI): domain Eukaryota; kingdom Metazoa; phylum Chordata; class Actinopteri; order Perciformes; family Percidae; genus Etheostoma; species Etheostoma spectabile. The sequence continues at coordinate 8,031,530 of NC_045755.1, read as the reverse complement.
AATTGCCTCGCTGCTTGTAGGGCCTGCAAAGAAAGGAACAAAAGACAAAAGACAGTTTGAAAAAAAGAGGAAAAAGATGGGGAGGAGGGAGAAAAAAAAGACACTGAGCATAAAATATTAGATTTTCCTGAAGCTGACAGCAGAGGTAATTCACATTTTCAGGGACAAAACAGTCATCTCTGAGTGAAAAACCTGTCAAACATCACATGCTATTTTCCGCAACACATTCTGACGTGGTTAACACTACGTTGGAGGTACGTTTTAGTAACAATTCACAGAGCTGTGATCAAGGATAAATACAGTTTGTCTAGAGCACCCCTGAAGAAGAGAGTGGAGGGGGGTGGTGGGCTGAAAAAAAGACAGAGCGTCAGTAGAATTGACCTGTCTAGTGTGTGCTCAACTGAAATACCCACTTCTCTCGGCAAATTACCACCACATTTGCATATTCATAATATCAATTTGAAGTAGAGGCAGCACCATGTGAAGTGTCCCTGGGAGCTGTAATTAAAGTTGACAAAAATCAACATCAGATTACATTTAGAGTGAATTAACTAGCAGCCCAGGTTTCACACTATGCAATGCTTATGAGCAGAGGATGGGTGACGGATGGAAAGAACGATGGACAAGTAGAGAAAGACAGACCATTCCCGGCCTGATGGAATTCGTTCCCAGCTGTTTACACATGGCAAGAAAAAAATTTGACAAATCATAAATTTTAAATTGTTAAATCCGTCATCAACACAGTTTGATGTGTTTGCTAGACATGGAGATGATAAGAATCAGAGAGGCTGGGATGTGGCGTAATTTATTTCTCTAGGGTTTGATGGGATTACAAATCCCCACCCGCCTGGCTGTGTGTACTGGATGTGTGTGACGAGCAAGCTCCAGCTTCACAGGTACGGTGGCAGCTGGGCTAGCAGCTTCACTCCAATTCTTCAAGAGCAGATGGATGAAAGAGTCTGGCAAAAAAGAACATTGTGCACAGCTGCTACAACTGCTGCTGCTCCACACAGCCGCTGTATACCTTGTATTCTTCAGGCCCATGAGCATCAAGTGGGAGAGGAGAAAAAACAAAAAAAAAACAAAAAAAAAACACACGTATACACACACCACACCCATCACACACAACACAACAACTTCACAGGTGTTTCTTTTTTGATGAAAAAAAGAAGAGGACCAGTAGGAGGAGAAGGAAGAAATGTGAAAAAAATAAATAAAACTCAGACAGAGAGTGACACTTCCTCAGGAATCAGGGGTGCTTATTTTATTTTCTGGTGCTTGCCAGTATCCATGACAACAGCTGCCTTGACAGGGGCGTGCATATGGCGCAGCTCTGCCAGCTGGTGGGAACAATGTTTGAACTAGTACATTGAGATCCTGAGCAAACAAGAGGAAAAGACAGGAGAGAGAGAGAGAGAGAGAGAGAGAAAGAGAGAGAGAAAGAGAGAGAGAGAGAGAGAGAGAGAGAGAGAGACAGAAAGGCAGTAAAAAAAAAAATGAGGAGGAGGAAAAAAAAAAGTTGCCATGTCTTTACCCATTAGGGAACTCAGCCACCCCCTGATCAATTATGAAAAGACAGAGCTGGGGGTGGGGGGATGCTTGAAGAGGTGGTGGTGGTTGTGTATGTGTGTGGGGAGGTGGAGGTGGGGGGTGGGGCTGTCTGTCTCGGTGCTCAGGAGGAGCCAGGCTTTCTGAACTAAGGTAAACAAACACATTACACTGGCACTGGGTCCTAACTGCATTGATCCGTCTCCTTGGTAAGAGGAGTCTAGTCGCCACCGGGTTATATGTGTGTGAGTGTGTGTGTAATGTGACATCTGTAAGCTGAGCCATGTCCTTTCTTTAGAACACACACACACACACTCACATACAAAAAGTTGCCTTTGGCACACACTAAAGTGCACATCAACACCTGCAGGACCACACAGCCACATGACGCTTTGTTTTTTGTGAACCTTTTCTGAAATGGATGGGAAATAAAACATTGCTTGACTTTCGCTTCCTCTTATTGGATAGCAAAAGACAAAACAAATTCCTTGAATGTAGTTAATCACTTTGCTCATTAAAACACAGGGCCTAATTAATCTCACCATGATTGGTGAATCAAAGTAATTATAAGGTGTATTGAGTCCTGCACACAGTAGTTAGAGG
>NC_045755.1:8001490-8029369 GCF_008692095.1 Etheostoma spectabile | reverse complement strand
GGGCTGGTTGATGTGTGCAACCCTGGGTAGCAGTCAGGAGGAAATGTTTATCCATGTGTAAATCAATGATGACTCTTTTTATCAAAAGTCAAGAAACCCACTCGATATATTTCACAGGGTCAAGAGTACAAAGAAAAAGGTGTTTTTAACAGCACTTCCAATATCCATGCCAGGTAAATATCGAGGGAGGTGCAGGTATGAGAAGTGACGCACAGGGGTGAAGCAGAGAGATCAACTGCACCTGGCTTATTAGAAAAGAAGTCTGCTCAGACTGCATAAAGAGCACTACTCCAAACATAACGCAGACCTTATCAACACAAACTTTTCCAGAGTGGTTTGTCACGCCTGAAACTGCCTGTCGACTCTTCCGCGTGGAAATGGGGTTAGCCATTTTTCTGAGTCTGTGACGGTGAAAGGTAAGGGAGAAAAAAAAAAATCCTGTCCGCTCACTTACACTGGTTCTGAGTTCTGAGTATTCAGTCATTACAGTAAAAAGCACCAATTTGTGCCACCCACTTCCCACTCCACAGAGATGGCAAGCTGAAGCTCATCTCAAAGTACAAAAAAGCACAAAATGCCAAGGAAAGTCATCAAAAGTTTGCTGAAGAGCTGCCGGAGCGGACAAAAACACAGACGAGTGCAGGCGCACCGTCTATTTAACCTGGGTTGCTATGCAAGAAAAAATGACATCCCCAGTCTATTAATGCACACATTGTATAAACAGCACAATGTGACACATTCTTCAGAATGAGAGAGCAAGCCTTACAGAGGGAGAGAGAAAGAGCCGGGCCCTGCTATATAAATAACAAGGCACTCAGAAGCATATTTGATGTTGATATCCATCACTGAGGTTGGAAGAGAGGGGGAAAAAAATAAGAGGAGGGAAAATAACACACAGAGCGACCAAGACCGCGACACGGGGATCCTTATGAAAATAAGATTCAGCCCAAATGGATCTGGTGTAATTGGTTTCAGATAGTGAGGTCAGGAGAAAGGCGATACAGGCAACTATTATGCGAAACGGACTAAGAAACAAGAATGTTTACACAGGCATTCCTCTGCTACATTAATAGGCATGCGGAGATCACCAGAGAGGGAGAGAGTGAGAAGAGACTGACAGAGAGGAAGAAAAAAAACCACATCAGCCATCCATTCATCCCTCCCTCCCACTATCCTGCACTCTCTCAGCCCCAGTATTTAGATTCTATACAGAACAGGGTAATAAGGAACACCTATCACAATGCACCTTTGTAAAGAGCATGCAAAGATCTTAAACAAGCATGAAATACATTAGCAGGCCCTGCAATACTAGGCCAAACCATTATGAATCTCCAGATTGCTTATTTGGTGTGGTGGGGACAAGGTGCGTGCAAAAAATAAGCCATCCACTGCACGATATTTAGCCATGACATTGGATATATCTGAGGGGCAGATTGGAAAGTGCAGATCACTTTCTGGCTTGGGTCACATTAGGAGGTGTTATTGTTATAGGGATAGGGATATAGCAGATATTGGACAATACCCTCAACAGCTACGTCTTCACAGCGTTGTGGCCTCTACAGGATGTTGCCATGTTCCAGATGGTAGCTGTAACCGTGACGTATCAATTGTTGATCGATAAGAAATGAGTTGCATCATGACAACACAAGGCTTGCAGAACAGATGTTTGGGGTGTGTGTGTATTTGTTGTAGGGAGTAAATGGCTGCTGTGCAACACTAGGCTGTAGGCCAAAACACATCCAGTCATGATGACAGCTTTGACAGGGCACACACACACACACACACACACACACACACACACACACACACACACAACCCACACACACAACACACACACACACACACACACACACACACACACACACACACACACACACACACACACACACACACACACACACACACACACACACACACACACACACACACACACACACACACACACACACACACAGCTATCTATCTTCGCTTCCAGGAAACAGACGGTGAAGGAGGGGGGAGGGGAAAAAAAAAAGGCCAAAAAAAAAAGTCTGACACTTTATTCAAGTGGAGGGAGTCGCATGCCACGGAAAACAAGGCACAAACAGTTTAAGCTGAACAAACAAACATGGCTGATTGGACTGAGGCTGCCGGCCCGCTGGCAGGGGAGATACGCGCTGACACTCAGCATCAAAATATTTACACCCTATCTTCTTATATAAGCGGATTCAGGGCAGATGGATGGATGGATACGGATTTGGAGGGGCTGGCTGGAGAGGATAGACAAATGAGAAGAGAAGGGGAGAAGGATAAGATGGCCCATACAATGTCTGAATACAAAAGTGAGTTCCTGATTTTGTCAAAACAAGTACTGTGCAACTAGGGAACATCAACGGAACAGCAGAGGCCCTAAAATGGCTCCATGCAGCCGGGTGGTGATGACATCAGAGAGACTGTACTGACACAGAAGTTTAATTGCACAACTGACAGTACAGCATGTGCCTATTAGAGCTAAAACCTAAGCTTGTCGTTGCTCCATGTCTTTGTATATTTTGTGAACACTGTAAGTTTGATGATGATCTTTGAACACTCGCAGCTAAATTAATGAAGTTGCTTAATTTGTTTTATAAATCTGGTAAATGCTTGATCTGTGTGGTCTTCTATGGTTGCTATTGATCACCTTCACCTTAAGTAACTTGGCCACAGGAGTAAAGAGACTCATATCCTTTTATAAAGGTCAGAACTGGTGATGACGCACCAGTGCCTCCACAATGGCTCCAGACTCAGTTCCCTTATCGCCTCCACAAGGCCTACAGAGAGCACAATACACACCAGGATTCAGTCACCTTTGCTTGGTTGAGTACTATGAAAGGAAATAATAAAAATCACTTTTTTAAAAGGCAGTAGCATACACAGATAGCAGCTGGAGAAGTTGCAGGAATGTGAAGAAACAGATGCAAGTGTTGACAGAAGGATGTTACAATGTGACAAGATTGGATTTGGTTCATGTCATATGAAAGCACTGAAAGTTGAAGCTAATGGGAAAGTGCCTAGAGGTGCGCTACTAAAAGGATTTTGATTTAAAAAGAAGGTATATTACAGAGCGTATTTGCTTGACTGACATGTAAAACATGTAAAACTTGACTAACATATAAAAATCAGCCACACTTCAGCGTCACCAAGGCTACCTTCCAATTCCTAAAAATGTGGATTGTCTAGGTCCAATAACTGCTGAGATAGAGGCAAGAGGGCCATCAAAATGCAGTATCCCAACCTATTGTTGGTTTCTCAGATGGTGCTTCAATAAGAAACTAGAAAGAAGGAGAGAAACCAGAGAGGAAGAGAGAAAAGGAGAATTTGGAAAGTATGTAGGAGTAATGAGCATTTTAATGTATGACTCAATAAATCAACAGTCTGCAGTGAACAAGAGAGGGAGCGAGAGAAAGGTAGGGAGAGGTCCATGGAGATTCTGCTTGGGCCTCAGGATGGAGGTAAAGCTATCCAGCAGAACAATGGGCTTCTGTGTCCCTCTCTGCTATCTCTAGCTCAGTATTTCACAGCTACTTCAACTTCCACTGGCTCTACATATAAAGCGCTTCATCCAAAAATGAAAATCTGTCTTGGGCTCATTTATTGTGTTGTGGTCTCTTTTTTTCTAAAGTGGATAATAGGTGTTTGGCAAGAAAACCTTCAATATTGATCGTTTGCTCTCTTCAACTCCTTTCCACCTCTGCACTTTGAAATCAACTCAACTTCTTTCTCTCTCTCTTCCTCCTCCCTTCCCTCTCACCTCCTCATAGCTCATTTCACATTATTCATTTCTTCCTCTCATCCTTCTGTCTCCCCCCCCCCCCCCCCCCCCCCCCCCCCCCCCCCCCCCCTCTCCCACGGCGCTCACCCCTTGTTTATTGATTCTCTAGATTAAGAATTCCTAGGGTGGAGGATTGTAACACACAAGCATCAAATTATTTTGGGGTGTGCTTATTTGCTTTTCTCTTGCATCTATTTGGCCTGTGTCTGTAGACAATTATGCCTACCCAGCCTCAGACTCAGGTGCTAATAATGAAGGACAAATAGAATCATATGTGTAAACTTCCCCCACTGATGAAAATTTATATTAACTTTCTGCCACAGTAAACAGAGCTGCATAGCTACACCCTCCCTGGAGGATTGACAAGATGAATTTGCTCGCTCCTACCCCAGGAAGAAAGCTTGTATAGGGGGGAAAAGTGGTGGTGGCGATGGGAGGGGATTCGGGGGCGTCTAGCTCCATTGTGTAACCTCACTCTTATTTTTCCACTAACGAAGACAAAACACAGGTCTGTTTTGCCCATCAAAGATAAAGTGTGTGTTTATGTCTGAAAGAGGGAGTTGAAGAGTGCATATGCACCAATGTGTACGTGTCTGCTGAGACGTTGGGAGGCCGTGCCAGCAATAATATGCAAGAGCATGGCCTGCTGTCGTTCACTGCAACCACTAACATTCACTGACATCCCACCTCCTGCTGTTATCACCACGGATATTCTGTGCAAATACAATGATTTATCTGTTCTAGCATGGGAGAATATTTGCTTTCAGCTACCTTCAATCTGAACTTTAACACAGAACCCCCAAACTGAGGTGCAATTTAAAACAAGACTGCCTTGTCACAGTGAAAAACATGCAATTTTGACCATTTTTATCAGGTTGGAAAGACCTGACCATACTTATCACATATAGATGTCATAACTGGTTCGCTTCTTCAGTCATTCTTCTGTCCATTGTCTCAGTGTATCTCTTCCATGCTTCATCACTTCAATTCAATTTACCCCACAACGCTCATATTACCCTGGTGCTCTGTCTCAGCTGGTGGCTTTGGCAAAGTCTTTACTTTGACCTGTGCTGTATTGCTACATTTAGATAAGGTGACAGCAGGCCCATTCAGCAACGCTCTTTATCTACTGCTGCTCTTGGAAGTCCTTTAGAGCCCGGCGACTGAGAGTTCCCACAATATACTGCATCACAAAGAGACAGAGAAGAAGAAGAATAGAGAAAGACAGAGCGAAGAGACCGGGGAAGGTATTTGTGTGGGCGGGAGAGGAGAGAGAAAGTGTGGTATGCGTCTGTGTGTGAGTGTGTGTGTGTGTATATGTTTGTTTGAGGTGGGCAGTGTATGTGTGAGAGGTCAAGTGTTCTCTTTCGCAAAAGCAAAGCTGGCATGAGGCATGAGTGTCCAACGGTGCAGCACACCCTCCCAACCCTGCAGTCAAACAAAAAACACAAATACACACATGTTCTCTCTATTACACACTCTCTCTCTCTTCCGAAGCGCTTGATTTCCTCTTCAGGTGATTATGATCCCTTTCCGTTTCACAGTTCCAGGCGAGTGGAGGTCACACAGCTGGATGAATACCGGATATGAAATGTTGCATTTAGGCCAGGCATACCTCATTTGGAAAAGGGCCTGAGTCTAGTGGAAAAACTGGAATTGTGGGATGGGAAGAAGACTTCAATTGCTTCTACCTACTTGCTTATAAACAATACATAGCTTATCTTTCAACAACACTTTCAAATTGAGTGCTACCATGCCATGCCATGTCGCAATATCATAAGGAAACATACTCAAATATATCTACTGTATATGACAGTGTGACAGTATGGCACTATATAAAAAATGGTGATCTATATTAGAGCCCGACCGATTTTTAAGGCCGATACAGATACAAATAGTTGGTTATTTACAAATCCAATATTTCAATGAATTGGCTGATACCTTTTTTTTTTTAATCCAGAAACACGTAACAAAACATAAACAGATTTCCCTAAAATTAGTTATTTGTAGTTATTTGAGTTCTCACTAAAATAATATGATAAAAATGTGTTGTTTGTAAAAGAACAGAGAAACATCAAAATATATTAAAGTTTTGATAGATAAAATGTATAAAAATTCAAACTTAAAATATGAATCTTAAAGTCCTTTGAACAAAAACACAATAATTAAATAAAAGAGTGCCCTCTGGTGGACAAACTCTGCAACGCCAACACTCATAACATGGTTGACAATCCGTTTTTATTTAATTTTTTAAATATTCATTATCAGAATCATTTATTTGTCATTATAAATGATTTTGATGAATGAATATTACATTTTTTTAATCGGTAATCATAAACGCTGATACCAATAGTTCGGTAAATGCCTAATGTCGGCCAATGACATCGGCCCGCCGATATACCAATAGGGCCTACTGTGCCTATTGTAGCTATTCTGTAATCTTGAACACAGCTGTATTTCTGCACAAACTAGGGCTCATCATTCCTGTCAGCAGATCAGGCACGCAATAAAGTTGTTTTCATGGAGCTTATGTCTGTCTTTGTTGACAAGGCCTTATTAAGACGCTCCCACTCCAAAAACATGGCCAGAGGCGACTAGCAGTCTGACTGACACCAGAGAACAAGCAGCCGTCGTCACCACGAAAGAGCTTGTTTTGTGCAGAAGGCCAATACCAAAAGATGCTGTAGAAAGATGAATGTGCTGACACAAATGCGTGCATATGAGATATGTGCATACACATAAAGACCAGGGCAAATGGTAAATAAAAGGTTGCTGCATCCTGGGTAGCTAAAGTGCATTTAAATGTGTTTACCCTCCATTAAACCACTGATAACAACTGACACACCTGACCCTATTCCACAACCTAACCCCTAATCCTGAATGACACGCCACAGATATACTTAAAGCCTACACAGGAACACAAAACGATGATTAGGAAAAAAAGGAAAAGATACGTGTCACTGTCATCCATCTATATACCAACCAAAATTGGCTAAAATAGGGGCTGTTGTTATTTAAAATCCACACTGTTTGTGTGTGCATGTGCACTAACACAAGCAAACCAAGCCTGTGTGCCTGCTTGGTGCATGTGTATTTGGATGCGGGTGCATGTGTGCACATCAGATCCTGTCTTGGGGGCTCTGCTGTTGCAGGTCAATAGTATGAGTTTCTGTCTGTCTCGTCCTGCAAAGCTCAGGTTAAGTGCCGAGTCTAATTGTTCCCCTGTTCTGGGGTCGATGAGAGAACACCCTGACCTTAGCTATAAAACCCTTACCTCACCCACTGCATGGCTAACCCTGAATGTGGCCTGCATCGGTAGTCACATATAACAAAACATATATTTGTACACACTGTAAACGGGACATTTTCCAGTGTTTGATTTTCAGACAATTGTGCTGAGCTTATAGATGCCGATTCACACATCTGTCACATTGTCACACAACAATTTATGGCTTTACATAATGGCCATTACATAGTTTTGTCCTGCCATTAGCCCCCGGTCAACTCAGTGAGGATTGCTCGCCATAGCGGGTCGTGTATCTTTCAATGAATGCCACACTTACCCTAAAGATCAACTCAATAAATAGCCACTACATCTACCTGCAGAAGGGGCCATGGATCACATTCACTCCCTGTCTCCTCTCTCAATCGCTTTGCTTATGTAACATCTATCTTTTCCTGTGCTCCTCCTCCCTTTCTTCCCTCCACCCGGCATTGTACCTTGGCGGTTGTCTTGTGAATATTCCAATTACAGCGATGTGTGTTTGACCTTTAAGTGAGCTATAGAAGATATAGTTATCTGCCTTCCACTCTGACACCCAGCGTCTATCAATCAGTGTTCCACTCCACCATCACCACCCTCACCAGAACAGGCTGCTAGACTGAGGTGGGTCTGGTGAAATTTGTGTGTGTGTGTGTGTGTGTGTGTGTCTGAAAAGTGAGAAAGAAACAGAGAGAGGGAGCTATCACGAGCACAGACTGTGACTGGGGTTAGGTAGGCAAAGAGGCTTGGAGAGTCCCAGCGATAAAATGTAAAAATGCGTAAGGTTTGTGTGTGAATACATACATGTATATGACATATCCACACAAACAGACAGACAAAGAGGGAGAGAGAGAGAGAGAGAGATGTTAAACAATTTTTTCCTTAATCTGCCACCAGCCCGACTGAACCTTACTTTAATAAACAAAGCCTTTTCCAATAGCATCCTATATCACGCTTCTAAGAACAAGCTAGCGTAAGCAGAGTCATACTTCTTTAGTTTCATTCTTGTTCCCCGCCCTTTTCCAAAGGGCTGATCTACATCTTTCATTGAATCAAGAATGGAAATTCACAAGAAATGCTCCATTTTCAATTTCATGCTGAAGTAGCTCAAGTTAGTGGATGTAATTTCTCCTAACAAGAAAATGTATCACTCTGTCGCACACTTAGTCTGGCTAGAAAAAGGGCCTCCATTCCGCATTTTTTTTCTTGGGCTTTAATAAATGTGCCAAAAGCAGCATCACTCCCTTCATAGCACTCCATACAAGGACAGAACAATTACAGTGGTTATTAAGAAAATAAAACCTCTGTTTGAAATTTGTATGAAAGATGAATGACATATCATTTAGGACTGCAGTGAAGGCATTACAAAATTAAGTCAGGAGTAAGCCAAGAGGGGGATGGGGGTTGTTTTACACATATTGTAGGGACCACAACTTTATATGTCAGAATTATGTCATGGTACACACACAAGCTTATTAGCAAACTACTACCACAAAGAATATGGAACGCGTGAAAAGAAAAACATGCAGTTTTCTGTTATTTTGAGAGAGAATCTCTCCTCACACATTTCAAACTTGTGCCAACAAAGAAGTATTTCCTCTCTGTGACAAGAATTCTAGGAAGGACTAACGATGCACAAAAGTCCAATAAATCCATTTGAGGTTTTGTGCAAATTATGATTTTCAGGGTTCACACCGAATTGGATGATGAAGTCCAAACAGGTGGAAAGGAATGCATGAAGAATAGTATCGCTGAAACAATACCACGCATGGCCAAGCCACCAGGCTAATGTATATTTATCATGTAAACTTCTGATAAATGCATACGCAGAAACAATCAAATCTCTGGGTTTCAATTGGAAGATTTGGCACCATGGACTCAAGCGTGAAAGCAATATCAGCTTAGTGTCTAGTCAAGCTTGAAGTGCTGCACCTAGCCCACAAAGCATGTTCTGCATATGCTCACGGGCATCACTTTTATCAGGGTGGAACAAGCAGCTTTTCAGTGCTATCACTGATCAATTCATGCGAGTTAAGTCCCACAGTGTGGGTAAATAAGCAGTGGTTAGGTCTTGATGAGGAATGGCAGGCTGTTTGAGCGGGACCATAGGCTGGAGAGAGGCGGGCCTGTCTATCTCTGCAGCAATGGATTCCTAGTGTGACTTCCGTCATTAACCTCCTGCTAGAGTACATCTTATTCTCTGTATCTTCCCAAAACAAATGTTCACTCTATCCTCCTAAAGGACTTGATTGGAAGTGGATTTTTTTGAATCACCTCTCCTTATGCCAAACTGTTCGCATTATTTCCCAACATTTAAACATATAACAAATAATGTGTGATATTATTATTAAGTTGTAAATGATGACAGCAAAGTGAGGGCCTGACCTTGGCTGACACACAGTAAAACCCAGCAGCTTCAGCTCTAAAGCCTGCAGTGAAGAGAGCCAAAGCCAGCACTAAGTGACATGTCAGTCAGTTCGTCTGTTTGGAGCCTTCAATTCCCCACGGCCTGAGCTTATTTACTGCATTTGTATGAAAAGCTGTGAGGAGGCTCTCTTACATATGTATACAGTGTTTGGAGGCAATGCATAAAGAGCATCTCCCCTTGCAGCCTGGTAGCGTTACAACTACAAACAACTTGGGAGAAGGACAGAGCCATTTATATATTCGAAAATGGGTCAGGAATGAAGGTGATCAGAGAGGAGAGTGTTAACCAGACATTAAAGATGCTACTACTTTTTGCTAGTCAACTTCTTAACCAGATTCAAAGTAATTTTACTATTAGTTAGAGAAGGGGAGGGTGATGCACACAACAAACCATCAGGCATGCGTTTCAGAGTCTGATTTGTTACTATTCATGGCTAAAGCAGAGAGGAACTGTAATACTAGACATGCTTGTTAGATTCACAACACTCCAAAGCTGCCTTCTAGCAAATCCTGTCTTTTGGTTGTCAGCTTAAGACAGCCCGGCATATGCATATGTAGGATTTTTAAGCTCTGTTAAATGGATAGCGGTGTCGTGGCCTATCAAATGACTATAAGCCACTTGCCTTTTTGGGGGGGAAGGGAAACATTTACAGAAAAAGCAGACAGCAATGTGTTACCTTGGATGCAATGGAAAGCACCCCCCCTCCACACGTGTTTTCTCTATCCTCCTGTTAACTCCACATTAAAGGAAAACAGAGCCATTTACATGTGTATTTTCAGGTTGCGGGTGACAGTAACACGCCACCCCGCCATATTAACGACTGGTACTCTGTTTAAGCCAATGACAGGGGAGTGGCAACAAACAATGACAGAATACCTGTTTTCAATTGTGAGGCCAAGAAAGATGATACGCCATTCACCACCAAGGCAGTTTGCAAATAAATTATTGCGGAGGGTATTGAGCTGGAGCAATTGCTCAGTCCACTCATGGTATGTGCCTACGTGCAAGTGTGTGTTTGTATGTGTGTATGCATGCCTGTATATGTGTTTGTGTGAGTGGCCTTATAGATCCAGTGCCATTTACTTCCCAGAGCTGGAGCGGGGCAGTTAGGGAGGCGTAAAAGGAAATGAGTTGTGAAGTGGCCATTGATCCTGGCCTGCACTAGGTTGGCTGGAGACTGCAGAACTATTGGCCACAGTACGTGTTACTGAATGGCTGCCTCTTATTTACACTGAGTTGGTTAACCCTGACCCAGTTCATTTATCACTGGGCTAATGCGCTACACAAGAAAGAATGTGTCAGGTCAAACAAAAGGCCTGATCCAGATTGAATGATGTCAACTGGCTTCCATTATTTGCATTCACTATTAAAATATATGAAAATGTGAACGTACATAGGGTTTCTGTTTTACTTTAAATGTAAATTACAAATATGAGCAAAACACACACACACACACACACACACACACACACACACACACACACACACACACACACACACACAGTGATCTGTCTTTTTCAACCTGTGCTGCCCCTCAACCTGTAGACCACACTGCCTACTCCACAGCTCCCAACTGCCTAAGCATAAACTAGCCATAAGAGTTTATTTCCAGCACATTTCATTCTGTCTATATCTCTCATCCTCTCTTCTCAATTCATACATTGCTCGCTCACTCTGTCCCTTTCTCCTCGTCTCTTTCAAGCCTTGCAGCTTGACATTTGGCCATGCTCTCAGGGGACTCCTGTGCGAAATGGAGTTGCTGGGAGAGCGCCACTGTAAATTCCAGAAGGCTGCATGTAATGTGTCTTAAACATAGATGGACAGCCCACGTTTCAAGGAGTTGAAGAATGAAGGAAAAAAAAAAAGTAGAGAAGGAGGAAGAAGTTGTGTCTCGATAGATAATAGAATAATACTGTGTTTTGTCTGGGGAAGGGTGAGCAAACAGTAGCTATGCTGTCATTCACACCCTATATCTTTAGTGTCATCGCAAAGGGGGAAACTACAGACCTATATATCACAGGCCTGTATGTACTATCCCGTAGGGACTGTCTGCCAATAGCCAGGCTTGAAATAAAAAAGAAGGATGGCTTTCATTGTAAATAAGTCAGACACAAGGATTGCCTTAGAAGAGCTGTCTTTTCACTGAAAGGGGAAATAATTTTACAAAGACATACAGTACATGCTGCTTCCCTAATGCTTCTCTAGCCTTTACAGAAAACCCTTATCTTCACACGGATGATGACGGTTAACAAAAGGCTCCTTTATGAAATCGTTCATATTTCTGCAGGTCTGTCTCCTGTCCTGAGAGGTGATTGATGCATCAGACCAGGGCCAGTGTCTTATTTACACAGTTGAGTGGGGCAATCTCAGGCCTGAAAGATAAACCTAATGAGCTCTTTTGTGTAAGGGTGCAAATGAGAGACACCATCCTCCCTCCCTCCTTCCCTTTTCCATCCAAAGGGATAGTGTGGGTGATTAGGCCTTTAAATTATGCTCAAGGGCAAAGCCCAGATTTGCATCTTAGGGGCGTGTGTGTGTGTGTGTGTCCTTTCAAATACAGTACGGAGAGAAAGACAGAGAGGCAGGCGAAGGGCAAAGAGAGGAAGATGCTTGAGGCTTGTTTATGAGAGGTGATGGTAAACATTGTGTGTCAGTATTTAAGTATTTAACTACACTAAACAACAAACTTTGTTATAAGAGGAAGGTGAGCTCACGTTTCTGTCAAATTAGTGCACACACACACACACACACACACACACACACACACACACACACACACACACACACACACACACACACACACACACACACACACACACACACACACACACACACACACACACACACCTTTTTCCCTAATGACTTTCATTTTGGGGAGAATATCATTTGCCCCTAAACCCTAAATATTACCCATCACTTGCTGTCAGATTTCTCATCCCTTCTATTTCCTCCAGCTAAACAGCTAGGAAGGCAGGTTAATTGCTGTCACTCTCAAGTTGGACCACTGCCTAGCTCTTGTGTAGCGACAGGGGTAGCCTGGAAGTAAGATGGCACCTTGGCGCACTCATTGTAATTTATGTCAAAATGCTGCAGTCGTTTAAATGAGTTTGGATAGTTTGCATTTTGCTGCATCATGTGCCTCAGGAAAATGCATACCTTACCAGTTTACCAACATGTCAACCTCAACAAGTATCTTTTACACTGCATTTTAGTGCAAAAGTAAATAAATCACAGTCCTCACAAACAAAAATTTCACATGCAAATAAAAAAGTAAAACACAAAAAAGTTTCATGAAATGACATGGTAGAAACAGCTAATAGCAAAAGAAAATGTAATGTATGATTTAAATCTGTAAAGCAACCATTTTTCCATGTCTGAGTTTAAGGAGTCAGTGATCTGGATGAGTTTGTCCCCATAGCTATCCAGAGGTCTTCGGTTAAAACAACTGACCCGGCCACAATAGTTGAGCCCGAGCATCCATTTTGCTCTGAATATCAATACATTCAGTACAGTAGTGAGACCATCTAGAGGGGCGGCATCTAGAGTATTGGCTCATCAATCCAACTGATAACCCTGGCAGGATTATGTCTGCAGACCACTGTAATCAACTAACAGCCTCATTATGGGACAATATGCTATAGATCCAAAGATCAATGCATAGCTCTCATGTACTGTACATACATAGCAGCATATAATATTAAAACTACAAAATATGACTACAGCCAATGATGAATTGATTGGTACTGTGAACTCAGCACATTTTTTTTTAACATGGGAGCTTTTAAAGAGATCATTTTAGCATAGCAATTAGGGCTAAGCAACATTTATCATTTGCTCTGATACATATCTGCAGCTGGCAAATTGCAATCAGATACAGTGGGTATCTAATCTATGATCTAAAATCAAATTAAGTCTATTTAGACAACCTTGAGAATGGGGTGAGGAAACCCTGACAGAAATTAGGGGGCTGGAAATTCAATTGTGACACAACGGTTATCATTCAGATACATGGATAAGTGTCGAGTGTGTGACACAAAAAACCTGTATTTCTATCAATATTTGAATATGGCAAAAATTGCTCCTGTGTAACTTAGTCCTGATCTGTGTCCTATAAGCCTTTGGCCGAATCTGAGGCGACGAGACCTTAAGATGCTGCTTTTCTAATTATAGCTGCAGGTGGTATTTTGGAGCTGCTAGGTAATGGCAGAACCCACAGGGACAGTGGAGAATTCATCAGTGCTTATTATTAATCATCCCCCCAGCAGCGTGATGAGAGACTGGAGCTTCTATACCCACTGGACCACTCAATGTCATTCCAAATATGGGTAGAAAATTACACCCAACAGCCTTCCTTCAAAATGGACTCAGAGCAGACGTGGAGTGGAATTTTTTAGCTGCACACAGGTACAAAAAAGAAAGAAAAGTGCAAGCATGGATGGACGCATACATAAAAGGACCACACAAATGCATGCTTCATACACACACTTGCACACTGTCTTTCACTTATACACACCTGCCAACATCCCCTTCTGCATATCAGCCCTTTAACAACTGCAAATAGCACAGCTCTGTGCTAAGAAATGCATACAAAAAAAAAAACTCCATCTTTCGTCGGACTGCGCTCTCTCCAAAGAGATGCAGCGTGAGCGCGCCACAGGAAGTGTGTGTGAAGTTAACAGCACAGGGCCCCTGTTTTAAAAAGCCTCCAGAGACCTGTTAGCTGGACTGCTCATTTCAATGTGTCTGTCTCTCGGTTGGGAGAAGGCTTGGGCTGGCCTCTTTACAAGGCACTCACTGTCATACACCCCCCCCCAAAAAAAAACCTCATCCACACACCACTACGAGCTCTAAGCCGTACGTCCATCTCAGACACTTAACTAGACACTTTATGCTTACGTCGCTTTTCTCTCTCAGTGCCTTTATTTTTTTAGTTTTTTAACGGCACAGCTTTGTTGAGTTAACAGTTACATACACACATTCGCATTTCTCTGCCTATGTTAGTTAGACTAATCTTCGTAATGTTGGATCATATTATAATTATAAGTGTTTAGATGTAGGCAATTTCATTAAGATACAATTTAACAAAAATATTGCAATATTAAAAATGTTAAAAGAAAACACTAAAATAAAATCTAAAATAATGGCAAAAAAGATTTTTACAGAACAAATTCTCTCCTTTCTACTGCAATGTAATGCTTGACGGTGGTGTCCTACGGTACAGCAGTTGAACAGTATTTTCTTATCGTGGTCTCTATCTCTTTCTATTTTGCCCTCTATCTGCAGAGAGTATCAACACCGATAGAAAGCACTTCTATACCCACCACCTTCAAATGTAAAAGAGTGATGACTGAGAAAGGGAGAGAATTGACCCCAATCAGATGTAGGTGTGTGTGGGGTGTGTTTGTTGTGTGGTGTGGTGTGTAGAAGAGCGGCAGAGTGGTGATAAATGGGGGGGCTAGGCCACAGCGCTATGATGCCACAGCAGCCACCAGCAGGACCACTGGGGCTGCGCTGTGGATGGAGGATGGGTGTTGAGTTGGAATGGGGTGGGGTGGGGGATGTGATGTTTGGGGGGGAACCTACAGGACATTCAGGCTTCATTTTGCTACACCAAATACCCCCTCTCTGCACATATACAGATGCGTACACACAGAAACAAGTCTCATCTATTGTATTGCCCTCACCAAACTGACCACAGGCTTTCAGCTGCCTTCAAAAGCGCGCACACACGCACACACGCACACACGCCACACACACACACACACACACACACACATTCCCATCAAACAAAAAAGACAGCACGCATCATTACAAACCCGCGGCGGTGTCCCCCATCCACCCCAAAGCATGGCCCTCTGACCTCATCTCCCACTGCTCTTTTGGCAAACTGTCAAAGCCATCATTCACCGTGAAAAGACACGAGAGACACTTGACTCCTTTACTCTGCTGGTGACTGACTTTCACAACTCCTGCCCCCCAACTACTACCTCCTATACCCCCCCTGCAGTTTATTCACCACACAACTTGCTCTGACTGAGAAGAATAAAGCCAATACAATACAACATGGATATGAAGAAGGAAAAGTAGATTGAAAACGGAGCAACAGATATTAGTTGGTAGTGCCTTTAACCCAAAATAATTCAGTTAAAAAAAACAATGAATAACCAACAAAAAGGAACAATGTTATCATGTGAGTCTGAGAGGGAATGATCTCAAAGCTTGGTCTAAAAAAATCTAAATGATGTTCTAGTTGAGGGAAAGTGAGACAGAGCGACTGCATGCAAATTAGTCTTTCCAAAGTGTCCCGGTCAAAGGTTTCCCTGCCGCTGTTGGGACTGTGGTTAGAGCGCCTGCATCTGTGTGTTAGCCTCCAACTAGTGCCGAGTTAGGAGGCCCTCTGGTGGATACAGCGCATGACATACACGCACATACACACTACCCAAACTGGTCGGTACGATGCTCCAACGCACACATTCTTTCCCTTTCTCAGTCACTCTCGTGCACACTCACTGACACCCCCCCCCCCCCCCCCCCCCCACACACACACACCCCACACCACTCTCACATGGCCTCACATTGCTGCAACAAGATCTCTATAAATTGTAAAAAAACCACACACACACACACCACACAACCAACAACACACACACACACACACACACCACCACACACACACACACACACAACCAACAAAAATATGGCTAAACATTTTCATCACTCTACAGGCAACAGCTCCAGGCAAAACATGCCGACAGCACAACAAACTACCGAGAAAATTTACCAACAACACAAACAGCCAATTATATAAACAAGTTTTTTTTTTAAAGTGACAAACACAAAAAATACAAAAAATACAACATATTTCATTGTGCCTTTGTAGAAAACCCTAGCGTTGCCTGAGCTGAGAGGGAGAGCGAAGGGAAAACAGAGTGTGAGAGAGAGAGAGAGAGCGGCAGAGAAACGAGACGGGGGAGAAACACAACTTACCTGCTGTTGTTGCAGATGCAGCAGCTCGACTGTGCTTACTTCGCTGCTCGTGTCACCAGCGCTTGATCTCCCATCTCTACTGCCAGCCTCTAATTGGCTGCTGCTTAGGGTGCTCATTCCATTTTGACTCATTGAACTGTTGCTTATTGTCTCTGTGGCCGACTCCTGCATCATCATGATTTAAAACCTAGAAGTGATTAAGAGGCACCGGTTAGGGCTCTTCTTGTCACAATTCCCCCCTTTTTCCCTCCTTATTTTTTTTCTTCTTTTTTTTTTACGCTTCTATTATCAAGCCCTCAGTCCCCCTCTGCAAATTAAAGCATTTAAAGAAGAGGGAGGGGGGATGCAGGAGGAGCAATTATGCATTCATTGTGTAAATGAAGCAATACAAAGAGATGCACGTCCTGGTGCTATTTAAAAAATGGGAGGGGTACCTAAATGTGGCAAATTTTTTCATCCATAAGATATAGGCGTAAATCTAATCTGGCTTTAAGAAATCAGTTGTATTATTTTTGTCTTCATTATTATTAATATATATACATTTGTAGGAAATTAATATAAAAAAATATGCTTGAACAAATATGCCATTCTCAAATGAGCATATGCTTAATTCTTAATATCTCCCTCACACTTCAGGGCAGCCAGGCAACACAGACAGAAAACAGAAGCACGGCACTACTACATTATTTGACATGTTAAAGCCGTCAGTCTTTTAGTGTGTCGCATCTGAATGAAGTTAGCTAATGACGCAAAGCTAATCATGCAAAATTAAAATTTGGTGGCGAGGAGGAGGCACCACATCACATGGTGCAGGCCACCCCCCCCCTTTCCCTATTGTTTAATGAAACATTATAGATTCATTTATTTAGGATTTTTAGAAAAACACAATTAAACCAAGCTGCAATCAAACTTTGAGGTGGGAGATTTACAATGTGAGATAACAATTTTAACAATAAATATAGGTTATTGAATTAATTCTCTTGGCATCTATTAGATATGTAAAAGTGGTGAAAGAGAGAAAAAAAAGAAGGAAAGAAAAGGAAAAAAATCCTATCACGAATATCACTAATGATTGTGCTAAAAACAGCATAAATTATGCATATTACCACCTCTCTCTCCAGTAATAAATGTTTTATCATTTTCCTCTGCATTTAATGCTCTGTACCTTCACTGGGGCAGAGAGAAGCCGACATCCTCACAATAAATAAAAGACACTCAAAGGCTCAAAATGCACTCCAGAATCAAGGTTTTTTACATGCTCTATATTTAGAAAAAAAATGATCTCCGATATTTAAAATTAAAATTTGAAAATTTTAAAGGATAAAAAAAATACTTTAGCAACTTTCAAAGACTGCGTAGTATTTCATTACTTATTTAACATTAGTTTGCCACTTTCATATTTAAAAACACAGTTTTAGGGTGCAAGAGCAACCAACTGCCAGATAATCCATCCCCACATCCATACAACATAAGAGGGTCGTAAATATGATTGCATGTGAGCACATGTGCCCAGCCGACATTGGTACCATGTTTATTCTTTGGCCAGTAAATACTGTTTTAATAGAAGTGTGTATACATGTCCTTGTGTGTGTGTGTGTGTGTTGACGAGGGGCAGATACAGGACAGGCCTTAAAGGATGTCCACAGCAAGGATAAACAGGATCCAGGCAGGGAGAACAAACAGGGCTGAGCTGTTACACAGAGCAGGGCGACAGCTGCCTGGGACACAAGTAAATAGGGAGAGGCCAGGACAAGGCGTGCTTGTGAACAAACAGGCCCCTGTTAAACACCGCACCGCTCACTACTGATGGAGAGAGACACAGAAAAAAAAAGACAGGGGGGGGGGGGGGGGGGGGGGAGCAGACGGGGGGTGACGGAGAGAGACAGATGAAAAGAATGCGAGTGGAAGAGAGAGAAAAGGAAAGTGAGTGGGAGGGAGGGAGGAAGGTGGTGGTGGAGGGAAAAGACTGGCACAATGTGACATCCAATCCGGTGATGAATCTCAGCATAAGAAACTCAAGGCTGCAGCCAGGATCAGCCAGCTAATAAGTATTCAAATTAGGCATAAATTTTACATGGCCAATGTTTAAAATATTCAGAGAAAGACTGTCTGATTGCCTTTACTACAATTTTATGAACATTCTAATGGAGCCTGGATCTCTCTTTTTTCTTTCTTTCTTGGACCGACGATGGATGTTCAGAAAACTTGAAGATATATGAGATAAGAAAATAAGGATTTTTAATAACATCTGAATGCAATGCAAACTACTACGGAACTCCAAGGAAAAATTGCTACTTTGATATTAACAAACCAATCAAATTTGCTTTTAATGTGATCACTGATGGTGATGATGATCACATTAATAAAAAGAGAAATGGATACATAAGAAATTAGGAATCATAGCTCGAGTAAAAAAAATAATTATGCAGCATAATTTGAATTTAATACACAAACAATAAAAGCCCAACACCCGGCTTGATCTCAGAGCCATAATATTCTCGTCCTCCTCCAAAATAAAATCCGTGCAATATGTCTAACTGCAACATAATGATAATGCAGATATATGCAAAGTATATTCGCAGAGATCAGATGGTGCTTTAACCTTAATGACAGCGGTGAGATAAATTAATTAGCCATCTAAAGGCGGCATTCAAATCTGCCAATTAGAATGTCAATTAGAAACACAGCCAGGCTGCAATGATGAGCGGGCTACTGCGCTGCGGATCTGACTGTGGGGGTGATGGAACTGTCACACACACACACACACACACACACACACACACACACACACACACACACACACACACACACACACACACACACACACACACACACACACACACACACACACACACACACACACTTACACACACACACACACACACACACACACACACACCTCAAGAAAGACAGATAGTGACAATACTATACTATAAGACTATATGCATGCGTGTATCTACATTTGTGTGTGCCTACCACAGGTCCACCATGCCCTGTACCCTCTCCCTGAGGGATACTAGCCCTGACCCTGGCTCAGTTTGTCCTAAACCAACTGGGTCGGAAGGAGCCACGCCACCCCCAGCTACAATATCAACTGGGGCCGTGGCTCTGATCTGCGGCGGGGCAGGCAGCTTTAATGCCGCATGAGTGAGGCTGCCGGCTTGCCCGCACGTGTGTTTGACATCCCATAAATTGCCGGTATCCTGCCTTTCAACAAACCCGCTATTTGATGCTATTTCCTCAGCCATGATCTTCCAATGAGGGAGAACCTAGACCACTTATTATCGTGATCGGAAACGGAGAGGAAGGCTGTTATTGCCCTGGTAATACGCTGGTAATTCTGTAGATATATTACTTTGGGAAAGAAGATGATAGTGATTCTAAGTGTTTAGGTTGTGGGGTGGTGCAAAGATAGTGAGAGACCGAGATAACTCTGCACTCTCCAAATTTACTGTGGTCAACGATCGCTGATGACTCCCAACATTTCTATTAAGGTGGAGGCTCAACCTAAAGAAAGGCATTTCCTGATGAAGCAAAGATAGACACAAGACAGACACTTTATTTGCAAAGATTTAGACCAACTCCAGCTTTTGTCTCATTTCGTGTGCAACCATAGCCTTGCTTGCTATTCCTCTTCAGCTTGAGCAAATATTTACTCTCGAATCTTGCACTACGCAAATCTGTCTCTTCCATCAGGTACGAATCTGATAAAGGGTCCTGACAACGCATTTGGCCGAGAGATTGGGAGAAATTCTCCTCTTTCTTCCGAGAAGTGACACAACAAAGGTGTAGGGAGAATTGAGCCTTTCATTTCCTCATGCACGCACACGCACACGCACACACACACACACACACACACACACACACACACACGGTATTTTTTATACGTACACACTAAAACACACAAACACGCACCTATCATTAAAGGGAAAAGAAGCAGCCCTCCATCTTTGTTTGCGAGCTCTAAAAGCCCTTAATGTAGCCTCATTACCTGGCCTGTCTCCCGCTCTATCATGTGCAGTAAACACACACTATGACACTGGCCATCCATCTAGTGGGAATACACAGCTGTCTGCTGTGCGCCAACACGGTCTGGGGAACGCTGGAGAATTTAACACACACACAATCACACACACACACACACACACACACACACACACACACACACACACACACACACACACACACACACACACACACACACACACACACACACACACACACACACACACACACACACACACACACACACACACACACACACACACACACACACACAGCGGGCTTGACACTGTTTTTTGTTCAAAATCTCTGGCCTATCCATTTTTTGTGTGAGGATGTTCTCCACTGTGTCTCTATCTAGAACACTGATCTATCCCCTCATCCAATATGCATGAGTTGCAAAAAATATTTTCATCAGGAAGACAAAAAAGAAAGGAAGAAAAAAAATGAACCTGTAAATCTGTGATACCAGATGTGTGTTCATTATAAGTTCACATTTCAGGTTGGTGCCTGGAATTCTTTCGGTTTGTGAGATCAAAATAAAAAATAAAAAAAAAATAATAGAAATTACATTTCACAGTCTGCTGACTCCTCACAGCTCTCTGATCAAGTCGAGATATGGTTACCATTTAAAATAATCAGAGATTCTGTGCTTGAGTGAAATTAATTCATCATTGCCATAAGTTACTATGCATACAAAATAAAGAAGTAACTGGGCAAGGGCAAGGGCTCACATATTCAACACTTCAGATTGCTTAATAAATCAAAATGCCACATATGTGCTGACTAAAAAAATGGTCCTTAAAACCCACTGCATTTCAAAATGACAAATGTAATCTAAGACCAAATAATGGAGAGCAAGAAGTTTAAAATAACTTAATCAGATTGCATAAATGTCTGCAAGGCATAGTATAAATCAATGCCTTCAAAGAATCTTTAATTATGATCATATGTTTGTACTTGGGTGTGCAGTGTATTTTTTTTTGGTTGCAAGTTGTCACTGCAGAGGGAGACCACAAGCAGTTTATCACAGCCTTCATCTACAAGCTGTGAGTTTGGAGTCGCAGATGGAAAAACGACCACTTGGAGAGCTACGTTCGACAAAACCCAGTCCCCAGGATTAAGTAAGGCAAGCCAGGCAGCCGTGCCTTAGAATTAAAAGCTTCCTTTTTGGCACTAAAGGGCCACCATAAAGGAGCATTAATGACTACTTCTTATAAACCTGTGTATGGTAATGGTTTCTGCTCTCAGATAGAGGAATTTCAAAAGTGTTTCACCGGTGAATGAAGATTGCTTTGGAAAAAAGGGGGCTAAAGAAATCATATTTACAAAATCAGGAGTGGGGCCAAATGAAAAGAGATGAATGTGAATAATGGACTTTGCTTTTTTTCGGGATTAACATTATTCAAAGCAACGGAATCCAATGTGGTTATCTCCTGTCCAATGAGCCCTACATTGAGAAAACCTTAGTCATATTTCAATTCTTCATTTGAGCTGACAATAAATCGTAGTTCTGTGATAGGAGACATTCAGTCAAGAATGTTCAGAACTTAATTCTGTTCTATTTACAATAAGGAGATGAGACAGAATAAGATAAAAGACTATTTGCCACAGTGTGTAAGTGTCCCTGAATGGAGTGTGAGTGTGTGTCAGAGTCAGGGTTTGTGGAGTACGGAAAAGCAAAAAAATGACAAAGAAAACCAGAGGAAAGGGTGTGAAGTGCGTGTTCAATTGTACGGTCTTGCACAATGTCTTCTTAGAATCAAATGCAAGAGGCACTCATGAATAGTGTGCATGATACTATGTTAATACAAATTCATTTTATATGAATACAACCAGCTCTGAAAAACGACAATGACAAAACAGTTATTGTACATGGGCTAACCAATTACTAATAAGGATAAAAAAGGGTATGGTAGGCTAACATAAACATGTTAAATAAAATCAACAATGAATCACTCAGTAAAAAAGTGGAGAAATCTTATGAGAGGAAATATAATTTACAGTTTATCAATTTTCTTTTCCAACAAAAAAACACCACTGCAGCAATAGATGCACACTTCTTAACTATATTGCTGTAGCGCAGCACACCCCACGCAGAAAGAGTAAAAGAGGAGGAGAGAAACTAGTTCTCGCCTGCATGTAGGCTCGTCCCATATCATTTACACGTTACCCATCAGGCACCTCATTCTGCTGAAGCGGGAGACAGCCCCGTCGCTGTGGCAAAGGAAAAAAGTGACGGAAGCTGATCAGTCCGCGCTCATTTGCATATTTGCAAATTCCATTAATTAACTCGGCCCACCTAATCAGGGCTAATTGACCTATAAAGAGGGGAGGCCTCATTGTCTCGTCCAATCATCTTTACCAAGAGTAAAGGAGGTGTGCCGGTGAATGCAGGGTACTTCCGACCTCACTGTATTTATAGACCTCATGCGTGGCATTATTCCACTCAGAAAAGACTCTTATTTTCCACCTGAACAATCAGGACTGAGCTGCTTTGACATGGAGCAAGAGTTGGAAAACAAAAAGGAGAAAATGGACCAATTCTTTACACTAGTCTGGTGCCTTGTCGAGGGCAGGAAAATCAGAGGAACTAATGACAGTTGGATGGCCTGACTCTCCGGTCCTCTCCACAGCGCGGCAGATCCAGCGGACAGGCGCAGGGAACAAGCTGCGGCCGGCACAGCTACAGAGACATAGCTCATTGTGACGTTTCCAGTTATTTCTGGTTGATTAGGGCCATTATGTCTCCAGCTCTGATTTATGTTGTCATTCCCCCTCAACAGTCCTGCATCGATAGATCTTAATGAATTGGTAAATAAGGGTGAAGATTGCAGTTGACAACACCGCAGCATTCCTCATTCATACCAGACAAGATTTATGTAACCAATTAGGAGCATAACAGGGGAGACTGGTCAGGAGAAAAATAATCTTTCCACATGAAAATTACCAAAGTCTAACCCACGACAAAATAGATAATGGGCAGTCTTTAACACCGGCTTAGTCACACTTTCTCCATGCCCGGTTGGGGACTTTAAAAGTGTTCGAAAGAAAGGATCGCCCTTGCTCCTCTTAGGATTAAGAAATTGATTTTACAAAAAATATGCAGAGGCTGGTTGACAGTGTGTACTGCCTGACAGCTCAGCTGCACCTCTCCGTTTTGAAAACGCACCCGGCTATTGAAGCCCCATCTGAATAACGTCCACGCCAAAGATGATGATGGAATCAACAGATTAAAAATTAAGCCTTTGCCAACAAAGCACTACTTTGATATGGAAATATTAAATTCAAGAAGCCCCCCCCCCAACAATCTAAAACAGACACAATGAAATGTGAAGGGGCGTGCATCTGCGTGTGGTGGGGGCACACAAATCAATTGTACACTTACTTTTGTGACACAGTGACTAATAAATAATCATTAGCATTTTTTAATAATCTTGTATTTCCATTTTTTAATGTCGCTACACTGCCATTTTTAGGAATCTGTTAGCAGACAAATAAAGGCCTCTTTGTCATTAAAAAAAAAAATTCAGATAAAAGTGCTGATCATCAATAGCCAGCGACAGGCCAGGAAGACCCATAGGGCAGGAGTGAACAGAGCTGGAAAATTAAAGCAGAGTGATACGGGAGATGGCTCCTTTCAGCCTCTCTCCCTTCAAGCACATGCAAATGAGGCCGTGCTGCTTAACTGCATCATTTATGTGGATAATAGCGGCATCATCATTACGGGAACTCAAATTAAATTACATCACAATTAGCATAACAAAGTGATTGGTTAAACTTTCAAAACAAATAACGCGACTCTGCTAATGAACAGTGTTAATTGGCCAGTGTGCATTCTAAATAAAACATGTAGGTAAACATGTGTTTTAGTTAAACAATTTTACAATTCAGTTCCCTCTTTTTACAAAATGAGGACAGACGTGGGAAAGAAGTGAGAAAACAAAACAGAAAAAGAAGACTCAAAACTGAATATTGCCAGGGGGATTTGTAAGCTGAAATATAAAATGTGTAGCATTTAATTTTATTGCGCTAAAGAACCTATTATATGCCAGACTCTGGAGAACAATGTAAATTATCTGCCTTCAAAATGGAGTTTGGCCAATTCTCCATGTGAACTAATCACGTAGCTCATTATGCATTAGGGTATTAAATTATGAAGAGGAGTCCCTTTCGCATTCCTGCACAAAGCCCTATGAAATGTTAATAATATGCCCACAATAGCCCAAGACCATGCCTTGCTCACCCTCATCAATATTTAAGTAAACAAATTATCCCACTTGTCTTTGATAAAGATAATTAGTGCTTCACCGATTATCAGTCTTGTGACCTCTCTCCTCTTCAAACTACAACATCTGCTCCAAAGATTTTTTTTCTACACCAAGAGATAGGAAAAAAACAAATAAATCAAACTTCAAGTAAAAGCTTTGCCTTTTAAAAACACACATCTGCAACTGATAAATATTGGATTGTAATTAGCTTATGAAAGGTTATACAGTGGATGTGCCCTTTTATTATGTTTAACTGTAATAAAAACTGTGAATCTCTGTCCTCTTGATTTTAATGATCAATGATTAGCACTGAAAGCAAGTAGCAACATCTGAAAAGAGCACAAAATACCACAGCAAGTGAGTTCACACATGCATACACTCATAGAAACACACAAAAATAAAGCCACATCAGTGCGCACACACTCCCTTGTGCACGTGCATGCGCGCGCACACACGCACGCTCACACGCCTGCATGCACGTGCATGCGCGCGCACACACGCACGCTCACACGCCTGCACAGCACGCGATCGCACATATCACTAATAGACACACACCCACACACACACACACACACAACACAAACACCACACACACACACCACACCCACACACAACACACCCACACACACACACAGCCATCATCAGCACTAATTAAGCAGCAGATTAACAGAGCCGCAGACAAGGCTGCACAGTTACACAGTGGGACAACCAGCAGGGAAGGCAGGAGACACAGCCGGCGATAAAACACAACCGCTAAACACAGCCAAGGTTTGAGTCGACTCCGGATGACATTGGATGATGGGTGGATTGATGGATGAGATAGATGGATGGATGAACAGAGTCTGCCTGACTTTTTTTTTACCTGAAGGTGAGGAGTGCCAGAGAGCTGCACCACGGGAACAGAGTGCTGCCTATGCCACCGCCGAGGGTTTCTAGCAGCAACGGCCGCAAGTGACTGGTGTCACCCCGTGGAGAGAACACTATCTGTGTCATCACTTCAGCCGTGTTTATGGGGGATGGCATCATAAACAAGACAGCCACCCCACCACCCACCCCTACCCCCAGCCACCAACAGCCACGCCCCAGTTCCTCCCTCCCTTTCTCTCCTCTGCTCTCTCCTCACTCGCCACCACCGTGCTATCATGCATACTTAAATCACCCGCCCCATTAAAAAAAGAAAGCCCAGACGCTTCTCCTGACAATTATTCTATCATTTCCAGTTGTCACCGGGGCAATTACCGACCGGGGCCCCCTGTGTGGGTCGGACATGCAGGCCTGATAGGAAAGGCTAGAGTTGGGGGAAAGAAGGAAAAGAGTGGGAGAGGGGACAGCAGAGGGAGTGTGTGTGTGTGTGAGAGAGAGTGTGCATGTGTGTGAGCATGAGTGTGAATGGAAGGGTTGGGGGGGTGGTAGTGTACAAAATGGAAATTTATGACAGAGACACGGTGGTTTCTTTCTCTCTCTACACTGGAAATAATTACACCATCATTTCTTATGCCTGCCGCTGATATATCACAATTACTGGAAAACACTACTTATTATTTCATTCCCCATTTTATTGAAAGTGGTAGACAAGGCAATTATTAATTAGATCTCTTTTTCCTGTCATTTGATTTAGGGAATGACCTTCAAATCTGATCATATTTATTTATATTAACTTACTTACATACATTACATACATACAAGTATAAAGAAAAAAGGAAACATTCTGTGCATTTGGGTGCCAATGTGTAAGAGCATATGTGTGTGTGCTTAAGGTTGACTGTGTTGGTGGGGGATCCTGTGTGTAAATGGGAGAGTGTTCGCGTGTGTGAGGGGATCTTCACAGGGAAGGGCTGTGACTACTTGCAGGATGCTCGCTGCTCTCCCCTTGCACATCGGCTGCATGCTTACGGGCTGCTTTTGCTCTAATCTGCTTCTCTGAACACTCTTTGTTTCACTCTCTCTTCTTTTGTCAAAGTTCACACACACACACACACACACAAAACACACACACACACACACACACACACACACACACACACACACACACACACACACACACACACACACACACACACACACAACACACACACACACACACACACACACACACACACACACACACACACACACAACACACACACACACACAACACACACACACACACACACACCACACACACACACAACTGCCCGACGGCTCTTCCTCTACTCTATGTATCGGCATCGCTGAAGACGCGAGAGAAACAGAGACAGACGAAGGGCTGGAGGACACCACAGCGAGATGTGAGTTTGCGCTAAGGTATGTGTGTCTGGCTTTATTCTAACGGTTCAGTGCTTTTCTTTTCATCTCTGATTGTATACATGTCAAATCTGTGTGTGCGCGTGTGTTGGTGGTGTGTGTGTGTGTGTGTGTGTAGATGTAAAGAGTCTGAATGGGATTAGTGAAGGGCTCAACGGCAGTCGGTAGCCTCCACACCGTGCTCTGGCAAAGAGTGTATAGGGCTCTTAAAAACAATTAGCCATATCACATCCATGCGTTACCAAGTAACATGCTATCACAAAGAACTGCTACGGTACCACAAGTACACATCCAAACAAAGTCATAAATAGACAGCAAAAGAGAGAGGAAAAGAGTGACAGATAAAATGACCTACCTTTAAAACAATAAGTGAGAAATCCACTCGCTCCGGTAAAAAGCATTTGAAGAAGTATTCTCAGCAGCCTGGAAGCATTAGTGTGTATCAAAAAAGAAGAGAGGGGGAAAATGCCACTAGTAGAAATCAGAGCATCAAAAGTGGGGAAAAAAGGTGGGAAAAAGTAAAGACAAGCTATCTGACGCTTACTGTCAAAGACATCAGCAGAGAAGTATTTACAGCGGTATTTACAGTAGTGCGAGGGGAGAGCACCTCTGCCTGGTCACGTCTGAGAGACAGTTGCCGTTTCAGTGCTGCCTAATTAAAACAAGTCAGGCAGCCCCACTGGATTGTTTTGACGCCTGAGGACCAATAGTACACAAAAAGCAGTGGCTTGATCGGTGGGGTACGGGGGCTGGTCGCGGGGAGCGAAGAGGTGGGGGTCGAGGGTGGCGAGAGTTGGCAAAGGAATGGTGAGGGGGGTGTAACTGTGTGTGTGTGTGTGTGTGTGTGTGTATGTAT
>NC_045755.1:7976241-8001480 GCF_008692095.1 Etheostoma spectabile | reverse complement strand
GTCAGAATAGGCATTTGTAGAGGAATCTGAAAGGGGAGGGAGACCACAAAGGTTTAGGACTCGGAAGACCTCCACATGCCGAATGCTCCCTCACTTTTTCTTGACAAAATGATGCTTTTCGAGAGTCTTCTGCCAATATACTACCACCACTGTCTACACTCTTAATAGCTTTTGGAGCATGAAGCAATACGCCAGGTAAGACTAAGTCTATGGGAAGGGTTTAAATATCTTATTTGAAAAATAAAACGCACAAGCTGACAAACACAGCTTTCCCCCTCAGCCACAGATTTTAAAGCTTGGTTTACCACTTGATAAAAGGCAAACGTGTCTGCACAGATGTCTTACATGAGGATTCAGTTATTTGAACAAGTCTCTCCTAATGAATTAGTTTGGTATCTCTAACTGGAACCGCAAAACAGCCGGCCCCCACTGCCTGCTAAGAAGCCGACCATAAGCTGAAGCGAGCTGAATTAAGCCGGGCTGGGCTCAGATGTGCTGAATGTGATGTATCAACATGTTTCCCCTACTGTAAACAATGCACAGCAGGCAATGAGCTGGAACATTTAGGGCTAATGGTGTTTGCCAATCCTTTTGTCAATTTTTTTATTCTCTCTCTCTCTCTCTCTCTCTCCTTTCCTCCTTTCTCTCTCTCTCTCTCCCTTGCATGCCACAGATGTTTTTCTTAGTCGCTCCAACAGACAGGAATCTACTGGCAAGAAGAAAGGCTCGGTCTTCCCCAGGAGAGAGGAGTACAAAGCCCCCAGTCTGCACACAACAGATGTAGAAAGCCAGTCCATCTGCCACCAGCTCGCTCTGCCACATGGGCCTGAGAGATTTAGTACAAGAAGGGACTCTTTTTTTTATCTTCTTTCTGCCGACATAAGTTTGTGCCATATACATAGACTCAAATACAAACACACAACTAAATCTGGCAGAAATGCAACTCCAAAATTGAATTCAAAGATATACACTAACAGACACACACGTGCAGACATACAGGCAGCAACAGCAAGAGGTTATTGAGAGTGCAAGAACTTGTATGTTTTAAAGAGAGGCACCCAGGGTAACTATGACAGATTTATTTTGGAAAAGATGTAGCCCCTAGCGTGGGGTAAAAACCACTTGAACTCGCAGCTCTAAGCGGTGCACTGGCATGATTTAAAAGGCTCTGAATAGCACATTATCTCCCAGGCTCCGCTGGAGCATATTTCAGCTGTATGATATCATTATTTAGAGACCAACACAGACCAAAAGATGTAGCATTTTCATTAGTGTCAACTTCCTGAGCTCTGAGGCAGGGAGGGTAAACACTAAACAAGCATGGCAGAGTGAGAGAGACAGTAGGAGTTGAAGCAAGTGAGAGAAATAGAAAGGGGGATGACAATAGTGCAAAAAAACAGTAACAGAGAGAGAGGCAAAGGGGGCTAACATTAAACAACTGCTGTTAATTGCTCTAAGCAACCACATTATGCCGGTAATTTCCCCATTTCTCTTTCAGCGATAAGAGCTACAGGATAGAGAGCTCCTTTAGCCCCTTTAATAAACTACTCAGAGTGCCTCACTGGAAAAGACAAACAAGAGGCCCCTGGCCTTAGAAGCATTTTCTTCACTAGGGGGAATGCTATGCCTATTTCTACACATCTGTGACAATTGCGCGCCTCCTCCCTTCAGGTATTTATTCCCTACATCTGTTCTTCCAGTGCTTTCCGCTGCCAAGGTCAACGGAGACGAACATACCCACCAGCGTCCTGATGTGGTGGCAGCAGAACAGGGAAAGGAGAAAGAGGGATAGACATGTGTAGTGGGTACAGTGGGGAGGGGTGAGGGTGGCAGCAGCTGGTTACCAACCCTGGCAGAAGCAGCAGCGGGGGAGCAGTGGATCTGTGAAGCAGTGCAACGCTGCGACAACGATGGCGACGGATGTTGCTTCCCTTCTGCCCTCACTATCATTTTCACAATTTACACACACACACACACACACACACACACACACACACACACACACACACACACACACAACACACAACACACACACACACACACACACACACACACACACACACACACACACACACTATTAATTTTCAATCAAAGCCACCGTTAAGTGCATTGCCTCTGGTGCATTAGACAAAGTCAAGCGCCCATAACAGGTTTCCCTCGTCATTTCTGCCACCATCACTTCAGTGGTACCAAGAGCCATGAGGCTTGTCAGTCAGCAGCCGCCCAGCCTTAAGCTATGTGAATCACTCCTTATTAACCCTAAAAACCATTAGATGGAATGTGCACGCTAGTGATAGAAATACACTTTGTATGTGTTTAAATTAAAAGCATGCATGACCTTTTAAATATACATAAGTGGATTGAGGACAAAAGACAATGAGAATGGTGCAGGGAGACAAAGACTGTGGCTTTTCTCTGACTGAGTGTTGTTTTTATCAAAGCCCCAATGCCAAGAGCATCAATGATGCATCGGGAGGTTATCCATTTGACTTCCCTCCTCCCTCGTCCATTCTCATATTTAAGAGCTAGTCAGACAAAATGAAGTGATTTTACTGTCTGTTAAAATATGCTCAACTGCCCTTAACAACTCCCACACAGTGATAACCACTGAATCCAAACAGCAAAACACCACACGTGGAATAGAGCACAGCCATCAGCACCATTCATTAGTTGCCACACAAATGTTCCACAAGCACAATTTATGAGCCACTTAGTCCTGCCTACAGATAAATAAATAAAAATCCAAATAAGGCATAATGAGGGGGTGGGTTCTTTTGAGTCCTGGGCAATGTTGATCACATGATATGTTGCGTATGGCCAGAGAGCAGAGACCATTACAGACCGGTGATTATATAAGTGGTTGAAAGGCAGCACCATTTTAATATACTGTACTTAAGCACCAGGGTATCCATGGCAACTTGCCCTGCACAGTGCATTCAGAAAATCCCTAATGAAATGCCTATTAAGTGGCTGATAATGACAATGTCCAAATATATTTGCATATGTATTTCACTGCAAAAAAATGAGAGCAGTGAATAAAAAAAAAAAGATAAAGAGAGGCCTGATTACTGCAATCACAATAATAAATATGGTGATTCTGTTTTGTTTGTTGTTTGAAAATTGCACTTCTAAAGCAGTGAATAAGACAAATCTAAGGCTTGGTGATCTGGTCTACAAAATTACTATTATTTATACAAGTATAAAATATACATATACAAATACAACTTATACTAGGAAAAATAAAAGTATGGGTGTGAATTGAGGCCTCATTACTTTGGAAGTCTCCACATGTGACTTCCATTTGCGACTTTGGCTGAGTGCCCAACAGGACATCCCTGAGAGAGTGTTTGCTTGACTCAATATCAACAGGCCGAGTAAGCAGACGGGGCACTGGCCAAGCCCGGCCTCGGGTTCCTATTGAAAATAAACCAGGCTGTACATTCACTGGGCCCAGAAATATCAACATGCGCTGCAAGGAGCCACGTATAGCACTCAGCAGCGTTCCGCTGGTGCCTCTCCAAGGCTTAATGATACCTGCACCTCCCCTCCAGCTGCTTCTGCAGACGCCGCTGCTACACACAGACAGCAGGCGGGCGGGAATTAAAGTATACATTACAGCAGAAAAATAAAAAGAGATCGAAATGACAGAAGTCAGACAGTTCAAGCTGGCCGGGCCTCTTGAAACGAAGGAGCTGGTAGACTACCGAAAGACACTCCACGATAAATTGGCCCTCCTGCGCCTCCTCTTATTTTCCCACCATCACAGCTGCCTCCGATGCCCTACTCCCCCTTCCTAAAAAAAAAAAAAATATATAGCTTTTCTTCAAAAGCGTATTTGAATTAAACGAGTTGCTGAAATCAAAGGCTCGGCTGAGCTGGGTAAATTTAAACAAGCAAGTGCGGCTCACAGCAGTTTACCTGTTATACAGCAGATTGGTATTAGATGAAAGAGCAGAGCATGCCAACTTCCCCCTTTTTCACAGTAGTAGATATCATAGAGTAAAAGGTGGTTGCAGTTTAAATTAATTCTTTCTCACAGAAAAACTACATGCTACTGAGATTTTCTTTTTTTATGTTCCTAGCCACTGATATGTCATCAAGATGAAGGAACAGATTAAAAAAAACTGAGATACAATAGTCGTTTCACACATTCATATTTCCTGTTAGCGATTAATCTGAAAGCCAGTTATGACAGTGATCTGTAGTGTCTGAGAATCCCACAGCTCCAGCTCTGCCAAAGACATTATCTTTCCCAGAACCATGGCTGCACAGTTGAATGGCAGCAAGACAAGCTCCACTAGCAGTCAAAAGAGCACAACACCTGTATATGCTATGCAACAACCGCGATCTCAGGTCAAAGGAATCCTGTCAATGTGTTTGCAAGTAGCAATGACAAATACTTCAATGCGGGATGACAGAAAAATTAAACAGAGACCGTGAATTAGATAATGGAGAATGTTTGGGAATGATCTCCAGAAGCTATTGATGCATGGAGTGTTCTACTGGAGAGTGGACTTCAGAGTCCTCCGATTACCTCGACCTTCTGGCTTACTGACGAC
Organism: Etheostoma spectabile; assembly: GCF_008692095.1. Lineage (NCBI taxonomy): Eukaryota > Metazoa > Chordata > Actinopteri > Perciformes > Percidae > Etheostoma > Etheostoma spectabile. Next base: position 7,996,921 of record NC_045755.1, on the reverse strand, counting down.
ACATTGGCAATCCATTCATGACTAAAACACCTAAAAAAAAAAAAAAACTGATCAAATTAATTCAGGAAAACGGCATTCCAGCAAAGAATAATAAACTCATTATATGGAAATTTTAAACTCTTCTATTCTCCACACCGCGGCTAATTCAAACCTAATTTTTACTAGCCACTAATTTGCGGGCAAAAGGCGGGGGGGATAGAAATTACATCTGGAGGTAATTCACTGTGTGGAACTGAGCCCAGTGGAGGCTACAATATGTACAATATACAATACTCCCCCCCCATCCCGCCTCTACCAAAAAAGAGACGGACAAGACAATGGAAATTAACTATTTAGATGATTGCGACTTCCGGACACTTTCACAGAGATCTTTTCATTGCGCTGTCACCAGACACGGGCTGCAGAGGATATAGGTGCTGCCGGCACAGACATAGAGACCAATAAAGACACTGATAAACAGGAGAGAGTGGGAGAAAGATTTTTAGGTAACTTATTATAAAGTTTTGGCTCCTCCGGACAGCTGCACTGTTACAGGATTTGTTAAATAGCCAAAGATGTGGAGTCTAAGGAAGGGTGTGCGTGGGGGTGTTAATTTGGACTCTACAGTCGGGTGTTGTGCCCGCTCTAAAGTCTCAGAGTTTATGAGGACGTTTCCCTCTCAAGTGACCAGCTACATCTGGGCTGCCTAAGTGGGGTGCCTAATAAATGGCACACTTTTCCAATGATCTGCAGTTTCAAAGCACTGAGTAAAGGGTCTCCAGCTGTATCAATGTCACTGTACGGATGCAAAGTTAAGAGTTATTTGCAGGGAAGTTTTTGTGAGGAGAAGACTAGAAGAGAACATATTTAAAAGATTTTTCTTGATTACACCAAAGAAAGTCACAGTGATCAAATTGGGAGAATGAAATATAAAGTTTGGCTCCCAACAATCAGGCACAGCGGAAAAAATCCCTGCAGGGGGACATTAGCATGTGATAGAGTAACTTGCCTCAGTCCCTTCCACATCCGAACACCCTGCTCACCACTTCCATCCACTGCCACCCCTCCAACACTAAATGTGTTTTCCAAATGAAAATAAACGGAGTCCGACTGGTTTGAGGCAGTCATACTCAGGAATATGAGATCAAATAAAGGCTTCTGTGGAGGCTGAAAGGAGAAATGAAATGGCTTCTGAGGGGAGATGTACCGAGTAATAAAATTACTACTTTATATCTTCCTAAACAGCACATGTTCCCCTGGAGCGGGTGAGGGCTTCTCTTTGGTCAAAGACAAGTATGCAAGTGGCAATTTCTCCGTCAGGGAAGATTCCCTGATACACTTCTTGGGTCTCGGCGCGCTGCATTTTCCTTGAAAACGAGAAACTATTTCAGCAACAAGTTAAGCGGAACTTTGGAAGTTTCACTTTGATGATGTGCTGGTGCACGCTGTCATTGAAAGGTTCCATTAAATTGGAACAGCAAGATGATTCATAAGCCTATTGCTTTTCAATGAGTTTAAACTAGGCTGAAATGTTCGGATGAACGGTTGTATTTTATACTAAAACATACAGTTGACTTGGAGTTGACCATGATGTCCCTACTTGAATTGGTCAGATATTCCGGTTATACAAGCACCATTCCATTTGGCATTGGGGGAAATTTGTCTCAAAAGTATGACTCTAACTACTTAAAATCATGCAATTGATTTGTATTCTTAAAAAGGTGGTCACAATAACATTCAGATAGGCTTTTTTGCTACAGTGGAAGGGCTATATTAAAGGGAATTTGCAATTGGAGAGAATACATTATAATTTATTATACAGTAGCTATTAAACCTTCAGTAAAAATGCTTTAGTACAAGGATTGAGCCACTTATCATACCTACTCACTACCTTTAAAAGCTGTCCAGGTTCAGTACTCTGAGTGGCCAAAAAGCAATCGCTGATGACTTTGAAAATAGGACTAGATGTACAATTTATCAAAACAGAAAAGGCTGGCAGGCATTTCAGAGGATCAAGAGTTGTAACTGTTTGTTCAAAATCACAGGAAAGAGGAAGACTGCAATTTATAGAATTTAAAAAAAGAAAAAGAAAATTCAGCCAAAACCATTTTTAAAAGTTATAAACAGAGTGGTTTGGCTTATACTGTCCCAAAATTGCTTCAGGAAATTTAAATAAGTGTATTGTTCACAAAATTGATTAATCAAGTGATATATTCACAGTATGCTGCATGGATCAAAACCTTTTATCAAGAAATGAGTGTACCTTTCCAACACTATGTTTGAATGGGTTCTCTTAATGAGCTTAATCTAAAGAAAATTATGAACCAAATTAAATAAATGACTTGCAGATGCACCCAACTATCCATGTTTCCGTATGTTTAATGCAGTCTTGGCATGTAATTAAGTAGTTTACAGCTGGTTGATGATGTTTGGGATGCGAATATCAAATCATTTCTGCCATGAGCAAAATATAGAACTTTATTCTCAGTGACAACCTGCAAGACTGTTGTTTACAAACATAAGTGGAGAGACTCAAGAGATCTCACAACACGAGGCCCCAAAAATAGTGTGTGGAGCGTGCATCAGTGGTCTAAAACAGTGACTTTTAAATTACACAAAGGCACCCAATTATACTTGGAGGTAACATTTTCATCACTTTGCAAACTTGGGAAACATCATTAACTTTCTCTTGGTATTGGCTTTTGCCCCCGTCGAAGCAAGTTGCCGTCTATTCACGAAGACGAATGGCAAAGGGGATGTTTCTGACAGCTTAAACGTACCCATCAGCTGCCGGTGAGACATCTCCCGGCACATCCAGCCCCGAACCTCCCCAAACAAACAGCGGGCTCTACTTCAAATACATAGCAGGACTATTAGGTAATCTTCTCTTTTGTTCACTCTGCCTGAGCCTTGGTGACTAACCTCAATCTCTCCCTGTTCCCCCTCCTGTCTTCAAGCTGACAACACAACACTTAATGCTGCCAGGACTGTGGGATTGCACCATGATGAATGGCTAGAATTGTGTGAAAATAAACACGTGTTTTCTTGTGTATTCAAAGTAGTTGTGTTTGTTGTGTTATGATCTTGATAGTACCAGTTTGGATTTAAAGTGAGGTGGAAAGAAAAGAGTAGGGCGGCAGCACAAGGGCTCTTTGTTTTGGGACAGGACAAATCTGAGGTTTCCTTTTGGATATTCAATATCCTGCAAGGTACAAAACAGAGTTACAGTAGTCTAGTGTCTGGGTTTTTTTTTTTTGGAGGGGAGGGGTGCAGCAGCTTGCTATGTGTGTCTGTGAATTGTTGCATGCTTTTTAGTCAATTGCTGTGTGGCTTGCGTGAGTCGCTTCCACCAAAGCCTGGGAAATCAATCAATCTGCGAAAAAATACCTCTTATGCCAGATGTGGCACTTGAAGAAAAAAAAAAAAGACTTAAAAGACTTGCTTGTATTAGGGACTCAGGGTCCGAACAGTATAAAACCCTGTTGAAATTACATATGTATTACAAATGAATCAAGCTGTCAAAATGCTACTCACTCCACTTTGAATTTCTGCTTGTTATTTTAGGTGGCTTCTTTTAGGCACGTAGCATGTCAAATCTGCAAGTGTGTAAACGTCTCACTCTTAATCATATCTCCACTATTTACTTCACGAGTTGCCAAAAAGAATGAAAGACAAATGTTTCATTAGCAGGTGACTTTTTTTTTTCTTCTTTTTTTTATTTTGTTTTTTTTACAAGTCTTCAGTAGTTCCGCTCCTTGACGTATATACGTGCACTCTCGCATACGCTGACTAAAATTATAAATACAATGCTTGCTATAGGGAGCTGAACTTTTCACACCTTTTCAAAGCCACAAAATTGGATGGTTTTGTGGTTGTGCAGCTGCCGCTCCACGCTAATGCAAGGCGGTGTCATATGAAAAATATTCCTCTCCCCAAACCACAGGGCTGGTCATTAATGAAACACAGGCCGTGCAGTGAGGTCATACAGAGTCTAGATTTCAGCAGCCACACTTAAAAACCGCTCAGAGAGAATAGAGAAACATGAACACAAATCAGATTCCAGCTCCAAGGACGGGGAAAATAAATAAATAGAGAAAGGCACTGGCCCCTCTCACATTTTCCCCCAGCGCTCTGCAAACAACCGTCAACTGCAGCTCAGAAACAGCTCACAATGAGAGCAGACTAAACAATCTGGTCCCGGCCAAGGAAAATGCTAAGCAACTCTGCACACAGGATGTCTCACCCTAATTGCCAACTATCAAATCTCACAATGGAATCTATCCATTTGGCAAAATCTTCACAGCAAACTTGGCAATATACTTTTGCTTTTAAAAGTGTCAACTTTTGTGATGAGTAGACAGGACGAAACAGAGATGGAGAAACACAGTTGTTGAGAATTTCATTTCTATCTTGACTTTATGGACCTTAGAGGACAACTAACAATAATGTGCGCTGAGAGGGAAAAAAAAAAAAAAAAACTTTGATTAGCTAAAGGTGCTAGGGGTCTTGTAACCGAGTGATTAAAATCCTCAGCATTAAGATAAACAGACTAAATAGGTCCCTTAAGACGTGCACACTCAGGAAGGAGGGAGAGCAAGGACAAGCCCAAGTCAGCGAGCGAGAGAGACTGACAGACTGTACTGGAGGTGGGCATGGGAGCGTAACTGGAGCCTTGGGACTGGTATAAAAAACAGGGTTACCAGGAGAGGGACCGGGCTTAAAACAGGAAAGTAATGGACAGTCTCCAACCAGCCACCATGTGGCATTGTGTTTTCCAGCCAGTCAAAGCCATGCTCGTAGAGACCCCATGACTTCAAACAGCCAAAATAGCAGCACATTCATGAAACAGAACAGAACTACTGGGAATTAAAGAAGGCAGGGGAAAAAAAGAAAATGCACACACACACACAAAAAAGGTAGCAGGCCTCGACAGCAGATGGTAAAATTAACATTTCAACAGTTCCTTCCTTTCATGTAGGTCTCGGCAGAATTTTTCTATTTAAAAAAAAAAAAAAAAAAAAAAAAAAAAAAAAAAAAAAAAAACAAAAGTAAGAGGGGCTTGGGTTTTGGTAAGATACAGTAGGGTAGAAGGCATCTGGAAAAGGGGAAGAGGAATATTGGCGTATTGCTCCTGATGGTCCACCTCAATGAAAAATTAAGTAGGTCTGTTTTGCAGGTTTCCCCTCTCTGGAGTGCCCTAAGCTGGGTTATGGAAACATCATCTTGGTAATTTATACGCCAAAGAACACCTGGTGATGAAAGAAAATTAACTATTCCTCCCTTTCTTTCTCCATTTAAAACCAAGCACTTTGGCTTTGTGGTCTTTCCCTTTGAAGTTTCTTTTTCCTCCTTTTTAATGTCCATCCATTTGGCTTATTTTACAAGAAGTTGGCATCAATTGTGTTGTCAAGTCGTTCACAGATTTCATTTTAAAGTCTTGATAGGTGCTGTAGAGATGGTATCATAGAGAAACTTGAAGATGGAGGCATCTCTAATAAAGACCCAAACAATGGACAGCCTCTCATTTCCAACCCTGTCCAATGGAGCGTCTTAGTAGTACCCATTAATTTGGACACAGTTCTGGCTAAATTACATGTGTTCCACCTCTGTGACATTTTAAATGCAATTAAAAGCTGGTTATGGAAGTGTGCACGAACTTCCCTGTGATGAAGGGAAATCACTGACGTGATTAACATGCAAACGAGCTCCTGCTGGCAGACTAGATTGGGGTTTGAAAACCTCAATTACTTTTGTGTGATTATCTATTTACCAGTACACAGATTTCCATTTCTCATCTCCAGCCGAGTTCCCCATGCACGAGCCTCAATTATACATGGCACACCTTTATTTATGATGCACACGATGCTGAAATATAAGCTCTAGTTTTTTTCACTGTGATACATTGCGTCTTTAAAGGCTGCTCATGAGACAGGGCCACCAGACCAACACTTCCTATTGCTGAGCCATTTGCTTTGTGAGCACTTAATATGATCTTGACCCCCACCACCCTACACACCCCAATCCATCCATCCAACCTCTATTTAAACTCAGTTTAATCCCCCTCCCTGTTAGACAGCAGGGAGAGTAATAGACAAAGGGCAACCATTTTCCCTTTCAAATAAATTTAATGCTTTACTAATTTGTGTTTATTTCTAAACTCCAAACTATAAAAAAAAAACAATAAAGGCCTTTAAAAAGCATGAATGACTCTGTGTGTGTGTGTGTGTGTGTAATTTGGAGACTAATTTTAGGTGAAGATCTGACCATACAGTATGAAGTGGTAGTTGAGAGGTAGGCATGGGCCGGTATGAGATTCTGACGGTATGATAACCTTCAACAAAAATGTCATGGTTTCACAGTATTACAGTATTGCAATGACAGTTATAAATGTATTATTTTTTAAATGTCTGGGTTCCCCTGAACACAATGTATTTTATTTTGAAACAGGTTGCACACTGGCAGGGAGAGGGATTTCTAAACTGCACTTTCTGCACTCAAAGACTCATAAAAAACAGCTCATACTTTAGGAACGGTATGACAGAAAATTTTAAGTGGTTTTGAAACCGTGACTTTTTCAAACCTCGGTATACCTTGAAACCGGTAACCGGCCCATGCCTATTGAGAGGAAAGTGTGAGACTGAAATCAACTGCAGGAAAACTCCAGACCTTACAGGTTTTATCATGTTGATGTAGTTATTAAAGCAATGCCTGGCAGCGCAGGAGGAATGCGATTTATTTCATTTAAACTGCTGAATAATGAGTGTTTCTAAAAGAACAACAATAAAATATACTTTACCTGTTTTAAGCAGGCAAGATTCAGAATAAAAACTTTTTAAATAAGCATCAGGCAAAAAAAATATTCTAAAACACACACACAAAATTAATGAACTACAGTGCAGAGACTGTGCCAATGTGTACTAGCTTTTTAACCATGTTATTTAAAGTGTAATGATTTGTAAAAAATAAAAATTGTATAGTGCATGATCACATTGTTTGTCAGTGTTCCCGCGTGTGTTTCAGTGCCCAGGGAGAGGAAGAGAAAGAGAAGACATGCATATCTGGAGCACAGCCAGGCTTTTCACATTGTGCCCAGCATACATAAAACATGCCCTGTTGCTTCTGCTGGAGCAAAAAGGAAAACAGTGCCATCAAGTGAAATTTCTGAGGATTCCTCTAACACTTTAGCAGATAGATCGATGACCTTATAAAACTAAAGGCAGCAGGAGAAGATTCTTCTTCTGTAAACTTCCATTAACAGTATTTATTCATCCAAAACAAGAGATTTTGTCTTGTCAAACAGATACCTCATCAGTGATTTCCAGTACTTATTAAACAAATTGTTTTAAAAATTGTAATTCAAATGCATTCTGTAATTGTTTTTCAAAAAGATATTCCTCAAACATTTTACTAAGGATGGGAATATCAGACAGAGACGCTCCTCCCAATCAAGTAGGGAGATGATAAGACAAGAAATGAACATGATGCTTTGCTGACTTCATGTTCAGAATCCTGTTTAAGGTACCACAGGAACAAAGGGAATCCTTATTACTATTTGAACTCAGTTGCCAGGACTTGGCTACAACACTGGTATAAGGTTGCTAAGGTAGGTAGAGAGAGAAAAAAGGCAGTAGATATTGAGGGAGTGAAACTGGTGGTGGCGGCTAGAATCATGAGTGAGAGCGAATAACAGAGACAGAGAGGGGTAGAGCTTTGATAATAGCAGATAATGGACAATTAACTCAGGCTAGTAGTGCCGGCTGCAGTGAATAGCAGCTTGTGGTGCAGCAAGTCCCCAATCACCACTCAGCCATATTCACATTGGGAATACAGGCAATATCAAGCTGCGGGCTACCGGGCCTCAGAGGTGTACACGCTGCATTAGCAATCTTCACAATGCCTTTAAACAATGCTTGATACCAACAAAGTGTCCCAAAGTGCAAACGCAAGCACTATGCCAATGGGAAGTCTGTGGTGCCATAACCTTGTCCATTGTTTCATGTCCTTCCACCATCAAAATAAACCCAGGAGCTGTAAATCCATTAAAAAATGACGTACTGCCATTCCTGGGTGCAGACATAGACATTAGCATAATTAAACCTCTATAAAAGCAAATTTCAGAAAGAAATGAGTGAATGTCACCGCAGTGCATCACACAAACAATGCATGTGTTCATATCAGGGGCTTCCAAAGTGTTGTAACTGCCCAACCAGCCCCCCACCCCCTCCAAGTTGCATCTAAATCTATTGATCTGTGAAACACAGGGACCCAAGGGAGACAATTCACTTAATATCATACGTCTAATGATGAGATGAATAACGATTATACCATTTGGTAATTAAACGTCTTACAAACCATTTAACTGTCTGTGCGTCAGGAGGGGTCGCCGGAGGTCGCGACGATTGTTTTTCAATTCTTGCGCAGCACGAAAGCAAGGAGACCCACCCAGGAGGTGGTGGCGGTAGAAAACAGTGCATGACACAATGGTGAAAACACACTAATGATTGTTAGCGGCTATGGCACTAATCCCAAATGCTGTCAAGACTTTGAAGGGAAAACAATTTGGAGGGAGCAAAGAAAACGGAGAAAAATAAAGCCAGACAAAGATCTTAGCTTCCCTGGATTTCTTTTTCTTCTTTTTTATATTTAGAAATCTCATTAGCTCGCTTGTGCGTCCTTTACAATAACAGATAAGTGACTGAGAAAAATAAGATCATATTTATTGGTGAACTGTAATATGACAAGAGTGATGTGAAAGAAGGGGGGGGGGGTTATTTACAGACACCTTTATTCTTTACAAGAATGTGTCTGATCCACACAAAGGTGTGTTAAACACACGCTCTGAAAGCCAATTTACTGTCAACATCCACAACCCTAATCCCTACTTACAGGCAATAATTACCCAACATTACCATGTCAATGTGTTGTTGTATGGACAGGCAAAATCCAAAGGCCTGTTAGGGGCTTATTTTGTTCTAACTGTAATGTCATGAATACAGTAACTAGGAAGGGAAGTCAGGCAAATACATATGGAAAGGTTTTTGAGGTTACAAAACATGCACCCAGATCACTTTGTCGAACTAGCCTAACGCTTCCATCCTATCCTCAGAGGGCTAACAATACCTTTCCTTTGTATCTGGTCCGAGCACATTCACACCGCATTTACTGACAGAAGGATGTGTGTCATGCTCCTGGCTCCTTATTGAATGATAGCTAGTAAACATTGTCATTCCAAAGAGCGACAGGATTAAAGCCTGCTGTCCCCATTGAGGGGAACAGTACGCGGAAAGAGAACCGTAACAATAGCCAAATGGAGGACGGTATCACAAGGGTCCAATGTCTGCCGTGATGAATATGTGGGAGATTATAACCCATTCCATCATTTCCATAATGTAAAACTCTCTTTCTTCTTCAGCCGCCAACTATTCACTAAATAAATGAGAAAACTATCACTCGCGCCGAAATATTTGACAAAAGGCAGAAGGGAGGGAGACTGAGTTTTGAATGACCCCCAGTGCCTTTGACAATACAGGCGCTGTCCGGACACATTCGGAAGCAGCGGAGTGAGTAAGACCTGGTAGAGTATTTATCACTAGGCACAATGCAAATGTATTACCGTGTCACCTATACTACTTTACTGCACAGAATGGAACCACGGTGAATACAAAGGAGTTTTATATAATACCAGGTGGAAATGTGAATGCAGAGCGCTTTCGATGTGTGGCTTTACTGCCTCGCGAGCACTCTAACCTGAGGGATCATTCAGTGGATGCCGGTTTAAAACCTTGTAGCCACAAAGAGTCAGCCCATGCATTTAAGCGATAGGCTAACTAGCCTAGTTAATGAGTCTTTCCAACAAAACCCATTTGAATTGAACTGACTGACAACGATTTGAAAGAACTTCTAAAAAGAAAAGTCGTATTACAGAGTTCAGAGCAAAGTAAACGCGAATGGAAGAAGTTGAAATGATCGAGACTTTGGCTGTGGGTAAGCTAATAACGTTTCCTAAAAGACTTTTTCAACATTTCTTAAAGCTGTCTGTTTAAGTATGGCTACAGGGAAATCAACCTAGCAAAAAAATAAATGACCTTGGCATTATAAAAGTTACTCTATACTGACTGTGTGCTATAGACTGACATCTTAAGCGTACACTTGACTGCAGGCCCTTGAATCCAACTTTTCTAGAGAGCTCCTCAAAAAACATTAAACTTGTGAAATTCCTGAGCCACAGAAAATATCTCCCCACCCTATGCTCCGCTCATACCTCAACACCACTGACTCCTTTTCAGCCATTTACTTGATGTGTGCCTGTTTATGTGTGTATGTGAAAGAGAGAAAGCCTCGCAAGGCTACGTGTGTGTGTGTGTGTGTGTGTGTGTGTGTCATCTGCCAGATCACTGCAGTCAATTCCAGATTTCTCCCATGGTAACCTAGTTTATTTACTTTATCTACAATATAATGCTTCAGTGAACATTAGCAACTTTGAGACACAAGTTTCAATCAGCCATCTAGCGGTGGTGTGTGCATGCTCGTGCGTGTGCTCGGCCAGGTGCAGAGAAGAGATGAACAGAGATGAACGGCTTTAAACCGAAGGGCTGACAAAGAGGTCCCACAATAATACAAAATATAAAACGGACAGCAGGGATAGCAGAAATAGAGAAGCAGGGAAGAAAGCCTGAAAAAATAAAATGCACAGGGGAGTGGGGAGAAGAACCGGGAGGAAAGGTAGCAGGAGGATTTAAAAAATAAAATAGAGAGACGTTAAATAAAAAGCTATATTGTGGTGAGAGACAGGGAGAAAGAGTGAGGAAGAAGGACAAAGGGAATGATAGAAATAGACAAAAAACAAAGTAAAAGCATGGGAGAGAGAAAGAAAAATAACGAAAGGAAGACAAGGTGCTCTCCCTGGCTAGTAGCAGGTCTTGTCCAATAAACACAGGTGAGCAGCTCGACAGACCAGGACCACCAAGCTGACTGACAGCTGAGAGCTCTCACTGACCGCCAGCTTTATGTTACATGACATGAGGAGTGCAACTCAACTGACAAAGAGAAACTGCCTGCACTTCTCAGAGTGTGGGAGGGAGACGGCTTGGCGAAAGCACACACATATACCCTTACGCAAAGTTGCATACACAAAAATACCCACTCTTCCACACATTCAGACAGGAGGAAAGCCATGCTATTTCCCTTCACAGGTGAGCAGAGGAAGGAAACACCCTTGTGCTTTAGTTACTTAGTGGGAGACAGCGCGGAGTTGTGGGAGGGGGGGGCCGTAGAATGTATGCTGTGTGCCAACTGAATCTTTTCCACATGACGGGCCTCGGGCTGTTTTTGTCAACTGCACTCTTGAGCAGCAAGGAGTCAGGTAGTGTGACCACATGATTGCCCATGAGGCAGTGTGGTGAGAGAGGAAGAAATGGGCAGAGAGAGGGAGTGAAAGGGAAGAGAGAGAGGGAGAAGGATCGGGAGCCAGGGACAGGACCGATGCAGCACGCATGATGAGGTGTAATCACAAACCCCATTCAGAGTGCAGTGGAGTTTGTCAACATACACACATTCACATTCCACTGTCTGTCAGCTCTATGACCCAAATCGAGCATGCTGTGTGTGTGTGTGTGTGTGTGTGTGTGTGTGTGTGTGTGTGTGTGTGTGTGTGTGTGTGTGTGTGTGTGTGTGTGTGTGTGTACGCTTTCCACCCCACACACATACACGGATGCTTTCTGCCCATTTTGTCTCCAACCAGGTAGTAACAGTTGCACTGTCTGGGCTTGTGGTTTGCGGTGAGGAAGCCAGATTCCAAGCTCTTGTAGGATTTCGCTGCCGCCTGTATCCCTTTCCAGCCCGCGATCAAGTGATCATTATGAACAAAGGACTTGGCTTGTTGCCTTTAGAGTAAAAGCTTTTTCAGTAGCTGTGACCGTGTGGTTTGATTTGAAACTTTTTTCTTAAAAAAAAAGAGAGAGAGAGAGAGAGAGAGAGAGAGAGAGAGAGAGAGAGAGAGAGAGAGAGAGAGAATTACAGTGGAGGATAGCATTATCTAAATCTTAAGGTCTCCCTCCAGACATGTTTTAAAGTATGTAAAAATACATTGGTATGATTAATATTTTGTTTAACATGGTTTTCCCACAAAAAGTTAAAAGACAAAAAACTCTCTCTCACTCATTAACAAATTCTGGGTCTTGCATCGGGTACTTCTCACCAACGCTGCCTGCGCTAGGATGACTGGTGAAATGCAGTGTGCATCAAGATGGCTCGAAAAATGGGAGAGATTCAACCTCGTGTTTAAGACTAATCCCAGTTTCAGACAGGAGGGGGAATGGTGTGAATCTTTGCTGCCCGTTTCCTTTTGGTGCCCATGTTAACCTATCTGAAGTGGTAGTTTCGACGTCCTGCCACGAACCCGGCGTCGGTCAGACCCAGACTTAGATTGGGACTCTGTTGCGCACCAAAATTGGCATAGTAATCAAAGCATCTGTTATTGGTTGTTTGTTAGCTTGTTAGCGTGCAGTGGCTGACACAGCTACGATGTGTTTTCGCTCTCTGCACTGTACTGATCGCTCTGCGTTTCTTGTCCGGCATTTAGATTTTAGAGACTGGTTGGCTTTTCAATCTGTGACGTACGAAATCTAGCTTGCGTTTAAATCCCAGATTTGAGTGAAGTGCACAGATATCTCCCCCTCAGGAGAGGAATGGGGAAAACACCTCTCTTGTGACAGACTTTGCACAAGTCAGTTTATTCAAGGTCAGTCATTTTAGGGGACATAAACATAAGAAAACAGATTTTTGAGTGGAGGCAATCTTTAAGAATGTTATTTGTCAAAGACAATAAAAGTGTTATTTTCATAATAATAAAAGTGTAGTTTAGAGACTATGTAATTAAATATATATGGAAAGAACAATATGTATGAGTGAGACTATCTGAATGCTGGGTCATTCTATTTAAATATGCATGACAAAATCTCACTCCATACATAAAAGAATAGAACAAACAATCGTATTTACATTTATACAAACCTTCTTTGAATCTGATTACTTAAAGAATGCCAGTCTTATTTCACCCCAGGAAGCCAAAATCAAAATCACAATTTCTTATGAGGTTGATTCATAACAAAAACACATATGTGTTTCCTAGGGGCCAACTTCTGTGGATAACGTACAGTATAATGACGGTAAAACCTAATGTTTGTCATGTCACGTTTTGGAAATGTTTGAAATACTAAGAATTCAACATTGATTTGACTCAAGATAGTTCTATATCCTGAAACATAGTATGCAGTCCCTATAGGGTTGAACTAGTGTAGATGTAGTTTATGTCATAATGACAATATCCCTATGAAACACTGGACTGTGAAGGGCTAACATAAACTGAGGGCTATGTGTGCAGGCTGAAAAATTAGGCTGCGTGACAGTTTGGTGATAACACACAAGTTCAATCTGTCAAGACAATCAGCATGTAGACCTTGGGAGAAGAATGTGCGACTGTGTGCGACCGATTCATTGGACACGATCACCTGCAAGTGAAGCCACTCATAATTCTTCCCACCTGAAATAAGGAGTTCAAACTCATGTCAGGCTGCTCTGATGTCATGCCTGCCTCAGGTTGGGTTTCACAATAATCTCAGGCTCTTGGAGAGATGCCATCAAGTCCAGTTTCCGCACCCAAGCTTTCGCCAATTAAATTGCAGAGGAAAGAATAACATGTGAAACACCCGATCCCTGCTCGTTTATAGAAATGAAGGTGGTGCGTGCAGTATTGGCAATCAGTCATTTCTAAAGTATCATCTCTAATCTGAGGTGTACATTTACAGCACCAGTGAAGGGGCCTCAGAGTATGCAAAGGCTGAGTTTGCTGAGGGGAAAAGTATCTTTTTTTCCCCTTCTATAATTTCCCAAATTACATTCTTCTGCAAAATAGCATGACAATTTGGCCTTTCAAAAACAACTGGATAAAAGAGTGGGGAAAGTGAAATAAAGAGAGAACAGCATAGGCAGCCACGATGATCAATAGACTCATTGAGCCTCTTTATTTTCTCCTCAAGAAATGATGGCAATACTTATTCTGAGCCTCCTCACCTCCCCTCCATTCTCATGGCAACTGTGCACTCTGGATAAACACTCTCCATGCAATCTCTTTTCTTCACTCCTCATCATCTGCCATGCATCGCCACATCCACTTTTGTTTTTCTATTCTGTCCCTCAGACATTTCTCTTTAACATCAGACCTGTGCAAGATAAATACCTGACACCTGCTAAGAAAAGACATAGTAGAGAGAAAGAATCTGAAATGTTCTTATGGAGTAGAATTCAACCTTATTATGGATATATTTTCCAAAGTGTGATGGGTTTCATATGGGGCGTTCTTCTCACCAGCAAAGGACTAAAGAAAAAAGCTGGGAATATATTTCACAGGTGTGAAAAATATTTCCTCTGCAGAAATATTGTAAGTACAATTGCGGAGTCTGTTTACAAACAAGACAGCTCTTAATCCCAGAGATCAGCTAAAGATATGACATCTTTAGTCAATCCATTTTTGCTCCAATTTGCTCACAGAGTGGCACTATCAGACCCAAAACCAAACCTTATTAAATCAAAATATGGAAACTTTGGGAACTTACAAAACTTCCAACTTCTATCCCTCCCATTTGCCTAAGTGTGAAGACAAAACAGTGGACCATAGAGAGAAGGGTGCATGAAGAACGGCAACAGATCCTTGGGAATGAGAGCAAAAGAAGGGAGAGTAAACCTTTGATGAGTAAGACTTTTTTGTTAAGCGAGAGGGCTTAACTTTAAAATATTCTGGGTGGCAGTGAATGGGGGATTGACCAATGGCCCTGATCTCAGCCACACACTGGGGCACTGGGGTTAATGGTGGATAAAGATTAGAAAAAAAGGGGGTTGCTTTGCCTGATCTCCATCCACCCCCACACTCCACCCCGCAGTTTTCACCTTCTCCAGCAATCCCAAATCAGCTAGACAATGGAGGCTGGCAATGGGGAATGATCCAAGTCCCTTTGATTTCTGCCTCTACCCCCTCGACTGCTCTGAGTGCCCAGGGTAAAGATCCATGGAGGTTCCCCCTGTTTGCCCACTGACAAGGACGACAGTTAGCAGGCTCAGAGAAACCATTTGAGGATTGGAAGTGGAATGACAAGAGGTCTCTGATCTATGACAAGAAATCAATTTCAAACTGGAAATGTGAGCAGAGGGCTATTCAGTCCGAACTGCGGCTTCTTTAAAGCAGTCAAAGATATATTTAATTGCTCTAGATTTTTATATATGTCTACATTAGAAGTATGGCTTGCAGTGTTGGGGCAATTACACTTTTTTGCAATGATTAGAAGGACTTTTTTAGGCCAGCAGATATGCAGTAAGAGTTCATCTTTGAAGATTTAACTGAATACTACACAAATTAAGAACTAATATTAAAATCTCTTTTAGGCTGAAAAGGAAATCTTGACTCTGCTTTACTCTGAAAAGATAGGACTCTTGGGGAGGTGGACTTGGTTCTGCAGCTAAGGCACCCAGTATCTTCACTCCTGCCAATATGCTTTAATCAAATCTGTGTCTCAAAGGTGCTTCTTCACGAGAAGTCCACTTGGATAAATAGATTTCATACCTTCAAACCAAAAAGAACATTACACTTTTATTTTGTATATTTAGACAAAAGTATTCCAATATTTTATATTGTAATAATTGATTGTTGAGTGACAGCACATGGAACATACCTGTAGCAAATTATTCCATTCAAACATTGACAAATGTGCACACACACACACACACACACACACACACACACACACACACACACACACACACACACACACACACACACACACACACACACACACACACACACACACACACACACACACACACACACACACACACACACACCAGCATTAAAAGTTTTATTGTGTTTCTTCTCACCATCCCTACCTGAAAGTGTGTGTGTGTGTGTGTGTGTGTGTGCACTTTTGCGGCATGTCTGCATGAGTATTTACAAGAGGACTAATCAATTAAATGGCCACATCAGTAATGACGGAGATATAATTGGTGATTCCCATTACGCGACCTGAGATTCCTCACACTCATTTGTGGACTGACCTGGTGACAAACACCATCTTGTATAATTAGCTTGGAAAATGGAGCCATAGTTGACCATGACCAAGTTTTGCAGAACTACAATAACGCAAGATCAATCAAAGAGTTTTTAATATTAGCTGATTAACAGATAATATTTGATACCACCCATATATTTCACTCATTTCACTCATGTGTATTATTTAATGCTCAGCTAAAACAACATTGTGCTTGAGAAATGCATACAAATATCTGTCTTGGCATTTGAAATAAGTTACTATGGGAAGTGTCAAAAATCACCCACATCCCAACAACCTTTTAAAAGATGATCTCGATGAAGTTGGGTCCATGTACTAACAAGTACACTTTTCTCATACCTGGCTGTGCTATTTTGTCATGTCAGCACCCAGGATTGTGTTACTCTGAAGCCAAACCTCACTAACAGGTATGACTGATGTGGCTCATTACAGTGGACACATCTGTCTGGGGAAAAACACAATACCAGGCATGCAAGGACAGTAAAAACTGCTATCACTTACCACTTTGGACTTTACAGTGTGTGTTGTCTGCTTTTTTCTACGGGCGCAGAGTGTGCATATTTCACCCTAAAAAAAAAAAAAGAGGGGAAAATAGATGTTCGGACTAACAAATATGAGCAGTGCATTGAACAAAGTTGTATTGCTGCCTTCTAGTTTCTGTATAGCCAGTATTTAGTACACACCAGGTACATTAACATCAGGTTAGAGCTAATATAACCCTGTTCAGTTAATTCAGTTCTGCTTGGTTACAAATCTTAATCAAGACACCAACAAAGTAAATAAAATAAAAAAATAAATAAACTGATATCCAAGCTTGCCCACATTTGTCAGCCATAATGCATATCATAACTTCTAAGCTAGAGTAGATTGAAAATCCTTGGGGTGTGAAAACCAAACAGGCACAACTGAAAGGTTGACCAGTGGAGGGGGAATTCTATCAAGGTGGACAAGATGAAGATTTGTTACATTTGAGGAGGGGGGTGGGGCTCCCTCGACCTCCAATAGCCACTACAATCACCCAAACACAGTAGGGCTAGCAATACTGTAACACCACAACCGATAGACACAGTTGGGGTCTTACTACAAAAAAAAAATGACATGCCTTAGAAGAGTTTTATTTGGAAAGAAGAATGATCTTGAGAATACACCGCAGGTTGAGGTTTATTCATTGTAACACCAATCCTTGAAAATATATGGTTAATGCTACTTTAATCTTTATCAAGGTTAAGGATTCTTTGACAGGTGGACATGAACGGAACATGTCCAAATACTCACCCTAAGGGAGAGAACTTGCAGTTGTGGTCCGTCACAGGAGTGGAAGGAGTCCAGCGATGTCAGCTATCTGAGATAAGACAAAACGGCAAAGTATAACATTAGTCCAAAAGTTACTCATGAAATGCTGATATTTTTCATGTTTCCTAGGTACATTCAGTGCTGGTGCGGACATGTGTGGGCTAGATTGTGTCTTGCATAACTATTGTCTGTACAGCTTGTAGGTGAAAGCGATAACCATCACACACACACACACACACACACACACACACACACACACACACACACACACACACACACACACACACACACACACACACACACACACACACACACACACACACACACACACACACACACACACACACACACACACACACCTTGCTCTCTCAAGTTAAAAGGTGCAGTGCCTGGAAGGCTCGAGCCGTCAACACCAAGTAAATAACACACACATTAAACTGACACGATTGATTTCTCATGTAGGTCCATTTAGCTGTCTACATCTAAGTACACATTCTATGCATCGCTATAATTTAGAGACCATTAGTATTGATGATTTTTTTGTGTTAATCACATAACTGCAGCAACATGCAACAACTGCAGCTACAGATTGTTCTGGACATTGTTACCGCACAGACCCCACTTTTAGAGAATTAGGCAAAACATTTTGAATTCTCCTTATTGAAGAGCATTGTGGGGGACAATTTCTGCTGTGGGGGGCATGAGGGGCACAAAATGGCTTATTCTCCCAGAATTCCAATGACCCCTACAGGCAACCAACGACTGCTGAATCCTAAGGAATGTGCTCTCTGAACTGTACGAAAAATCCTCTGCTCAAAGAGCACAGCTGAAAAAAAACATGCCAACTTCTTTAATTTTTCACTGTTTTGAGTTTGTGAAACATGTTGCACAGATTGCTGTGCAACATTTACTCAGAATGAGATAAGAAGGGTCAAGGTGGGGTGGGCACCGACCACTGCATTGTATGTTGAAAAGGTTTGACAAGTTTAGGATCATATAAAAACCCAATTAATTTGAGCGTTTGAGAAATCTAGTTCTTTGTAAATAAAGCAATAAGATGGAAAAATGTGAGATTTTTAAAAAGCCAACTGCACAGAACCAGACTCATCTCATGAAATGGCGTATGTATGACGCGCCAATTTAATTTGTATGCCATTATTGGTGTGTTATAAGACGCATACTTGTTTTTTAGCGTGTATATCAACGCCGTTTGGGCTCTATTGACTAACATTACTTTGCGATTGCGTGTTAATTTACGCCGTAGCTAGTAGTATGAAAGGGCAAAAATCCAAAAATAAGCATGTTGGTCCTCAGGGATGGTGAATGGGTAAAACACAGGATGGGAATCATGTCCCGAGTGTGATGTTGCCTTGTCCCGCGTGTGACTTTTCCTGAACCGTTGCTTTCTTCTTTTATTAAAGCCAACCCAGTTTTTCTTTTCCTAAACTCAACGGTAGCTTTACTCTTGCGATAACGTGTTTTTCTCGCGATTACCCAGCAAGTGGCGATAACACGGCAAGTGGCGTGTATGTGTAAGCCCAGTCTATACAGTGTATACATACACGCGGATAGCTCAAAAAGAGTACAGATAGCACACCACTTGGCTTAAGAAAGTTTGCGTGTACATTTACGCAAAGTCATGATGCAACCAAGGCTGTCAACATGACAGTGAAGTTAAGAGAACCGAGAGTTTTAAATGGAATTTAGATATAAAAAATGTTTTTCAAGTTAACGCCCCTTTACTTAAAATGATTTGCTGCTAAGTAGACTTCACTATCACCACACCTCTGGGCTGTGGAGATGTCATATTTTATTCACTGGAAAAGCATTAGGAATGCTATTAGTCTGTATGACCTCCAATTCGTGGGGATTTACAAATACCACACGTATCTTCATGCCAAATACAAAACCATTGGTAAATTCTATCAACTTATAAATATGGCAAATGCATTCAAGTATTTATGAAGGCTTAATAATGCTATAGGCTGATATTTACATAAAGCACTCGTGCACTAAGTCAAGATAAACTATTTAAGACCCGGACCACAAATACTTCCACACTGCAGAAAAAGGAGGGTCCTGCGATGAAAGAGGACATTATGCTAACAAGTCAGATTACTGTACACAATAACTTTATCTTAAAAGTAAATACCATCCTCGGTGTTGGAAAAGGAAGAGGGGGGTTAGCGGGGCATTATGGAAAGTCACTGGCAATATTTCTGTGGGGACCAAATGCTCCTTATCAGTGTTAGTCGAGCAATTCAGGCCCGCCCGAAGAAAGATGAGTCTTCAAGCTCATTCTATTCATGGTCAGACGTGTAATTACCCTCCGCTCACAGTCTAGACGTAACCGCTTTCACAGTATTTAAGACCCCCTATGCAATGCGCGGACGCCAGCTCCTACCACCAAGCACTGCACGTTAAATCTGTGGGCAGATAAATTAGTGAAGAATGCAATAAAATAGACACAATGAGAGGAACTTTATCCTCCCCGCTGCTAAATGAGATTTCTTTGAAATGCAGATCAGTGGCTCTAGATTAGTGAATTTTAGCTGCTGTCAACATCATAACAAAATACAAATGCGATTGTTCGCTGGTGCCTTATCTCCTTGCTTCCATCTGTTGGCTGGTTATTTACTCCCCCCTGATTTACTATGCAGATCTAAATAAGTCGCATCAAAAGGAGGGCTTACAGCACAATGCCTTCTTAAGCTTCTACATCAAGGTATTTGAAGAACCGGTAGTCACATGAAAAGGCTGCCCATCAAAGGCACATCTCTAATGAACTCTCCCATATCAGAGGGGGCTTGTGGGGCCTGGCTTTAATGCCGTCTGTGTGGTGAGAGAGGAGCAGAACTACGAATCAGACCCACCAAGCCATGGTAGAGAAGGGAGGAGGAAGATAGAGAGGGGGAGAAAAGACAAGAGAGGGAGGAGGATAAAGGCCTAAATTATCAGATGAGATTAACTCAGCACCAGTACTAGTCCTAGGTTTTTCCATCCATCTCAGTAAGAAGGCACTCAGGAAAAAAAAAACAATAGCACCAGATTAGTAACAATGGATTAGACTGGACTCAGACACAGGTCAGTTATACTGGACAACTCGAAAAGAAGACCAAACGATGGAAATATTGAACATGTAATTTTAAACTTTAGGCAACCCCTTCACTTCAATCTAAATGCAGTGTCCTTAAGGCTTTTTAGACAACTGGACTGCAGGCAAAGAGAGAGAGAGAGTCTTGGACTGACAGGAATGAGAGGAAAGAAAAGAATACTCTTCATTCCCCCCCCCC
>NC_045755.1:7956540-7976231 GCF_008692095.1 Etheostoma spectabile | reverse complement strand
CCCCCCTTCTCATTCTCTCCAGGTCTGAAAACAGCTTTGGTAATCTCAAACAGAGCTTTTGCATTACGCTCCTGCAATAACCTTTAATTTCATGGTGTATTTGTTGCATTCAGAGCACAGGCCGGATTACAACCGACAATCTTCAGACTTATACAGCGCAAATAAACTGCATGGAGAGATCATGATCTGTACCCACCCACTGCCACCATCCTGCTTTGTAGCTGTGTGCCGGGATGAAGGGGAGACCCCCACCAACAAGCATGCAGTTTACCAGTTACCAATTAGCCCCAGAGCAAGAGCAGGCCCGGCACTGGCACATGTGGTTAAGAGGCGAGCGCTGCGGGAGAGCGCCAGATGATGAAGGGATGAGAAAGGGGAAGGGGGGGTTGAAGAGCACAGTGAAGGGGCTGGGGGGCGAGAGAAGGAGGAGTGTTACGTGTGCCAGACACGTGTATGCCAGTTTTTGGCTACTGGGCATGTCATTCACTTCCAGCTAGTGAAGACAAAGACAGATAATGGGGGCCCTTCTTTAATTCCAAGACCACTTTGAGTCAGAAATTTAGGAAACAATTCAGATTGAGATGTAATGTGAAGGCATCCGATGAATGAGTTGCTTTCCTAAAGAAACCCAACATCTCGTCCCTCCCCTCACCTCGCCTAGAGCATCTTTCTGCTGTGTAGCCTGCCAATTGGGCCCAGTGCCAGTCGCATTTGCAGCCACATGGGACCCTTGTCTTTTTCCCTTGCCTAATGAAATGACAAAACAACAGATTTGCATATGCAGAAACAGGTGTTGTAACAGGTTTGACTCCTCTTGACCCAAGCCGTGTTAAAGAGAGAAAATGCAAAGAGAAAAAAAAACATGCATGAAAAAAAACTAAAAAAAAAAAAGTTTATGACCAACAGATGCCCGGAGGTATTTAGGCTCTAATGGGCACTCAAGTCTGCACCATCTGCCCTGCTACTTGCCAGAAATGACAATCTAAATTAAACACCACTCATCAAATATCATAAAAATAAACCATTGTTTTGCTGCCTCCATATGTTGTGGCCATTTCATTTCGTTCACTGAGAGTAGCAATGGAGGCTGAGCTTCGAGGCCTATAGCTGTGATCCAGGGAAAATCCAGAGAGCCTGTAATTACCCTCCCACCGATGCGATGTCTTCAGACCAGAGCCCTGCGTCATCTTACCCATTATCCAAGTCCATCCTCTCCACATTACAGAGTAGAAAACCTAACAGCGGCGATGTGGTGAAAACACAGTCATTGTTTAGAGTAGGATTAGGGGTTGCCATCCAAGAGCACAAGCTGGGTGTTCAGATGGGGAAAGGAGATTAAATCACTAAACTATACTTACTAGTCACTAGATAACTGCTATTAGGTTCTATGCAACTGTGTATTCACCATGCCAGAAAGCAACATTGTATTGGAGTGTGTGTTGCCTTGAAACAACGCACACTAACAGCGATGCATCTCTGAAAATGTCAAACGACTCTCCTCCACATTTTTGACCAAATTGTGTCCTGGCCCAAAGGGCTCGACTGGAAACATTCCTTTTGTCCTTTACTGAAAGACACAGCTACTGTACAACACCCCTGCCCGCCAAACCCATTTTAACCACCACCACCCAACCCCCCACTTCCATTTTTCCTACTGTTTTTATTTAGATGAGGGAGACAGAAGGAGCAAACCTGAGACAGTCGTGACCCTGCGCGAGTGTTGTAACTTGGTCTAGAGCTACGCCGGCAGAAGGCAGCACCATATGCCCTCAGCCTCGAGCTGGATGCTCTTTCTGCAGCCTAATGTGCCTGTCAAAAACTGTTACTGTCACACCCCCCCCCCCCCCCCCCCCCCATGTTTTTTTCCCCCTCTCACAAAATGTTTGAAATAAACATTTTCTCCTTCTTTCTCTCTGGGTAAAGAGGGAAGGTCCTTGGAGAGGCACAGATAATAACACACTAACTGTTAAGTATTGATGTATCATGGTCAGAAACATAAATAGTGTATGGCTAAAGCTCAGCTATCTTAGCCATGCATACATTAAAAAAAACTAATCCATTTTTTTTTCAGATCATTACCCTCTGGTTGTCAGACATTTATTAGGGTGGAATTAACCCAAAGACGTATCACTTTGTTTTTCCTCATTTTACCTGTATTGTAAAATGTGCAGCATACAGTATCTATATCACACCTACCACTAACAATAACATTATGTTGTCATTACTAAAGGATGCCAGAGATGTCTTAATAAAAAGGCCCTTTGAACAATGGTTGAGTTAGCTACCACTGTTAGCCCACGGTGCTGTCTCACATGAGGTTTGACTGTTTACGAATGACAGGCCGAAGGCTGAATGCATTCTCAGCAACAGTGACCTTGCCTTTTACCATGAGTGACCCTCTATCTTTAATTCAGGGCAAGACCCCAAAACCAACACATTTTTTTCACACCAGGACACTGTCCATCTGACCGTGACTTGAATAAGAGCTGCTATGCCTTCACACCTCACTGACCAGAAAGTAAACATGCAATTGTTAACTCAACAAGGAAAAACTGAGGGCAGTTTAAAAAAAAACAACTAGGAAAGGTCTGTGGCTGTTGCTGGTGTACTGTGATTCCAATAAGTTTATTGGACAAACAGACTGACAAGTCAGTAAGTGTTGCAGGCCAAGCTTATGGCAGCTTGGAGTGTCAGCTCAACAGGAGACTATTAAACTACAAGTTCACCGTCAAGACTATGGTGCCAAGAGGTGAACTCTAAACCTTATGAAAAGGTATAAATTATCCTACATAGCTCTAAAGAAATATTGTGTAAGCAAACCAAACGGTTGTTTTAGAACTTAACATACATGTCCTTTTCCACTTCAGAATCCAACACACTGCGAGGTTATACACACACATACACAGCCAAAAGCTACACTTTTTGTGGCTTTACAATCCTTGGAAGGGAGTATGATGACGTAAGATATGATATTTGCAAAACAATCTTTGCGAGATATTTTGACACTTGATTGTTTTGGTCTGAGTAAATATGTAACCGCAGTCATTTTGAACTTGGCCAAGCAAACATGAGAGCCATAAAAGTAAACTCAAACTAATTCTACATGTGACTATGAACTGAGATGAAACAAATGGCTAGTCACGAACTCTTTCCTCAGATAGTTCCTATCTCACCCTTGTGTGGGCAGCCTGCAATCTCTTTTCTAATCCTCATCCCCTGACCCCACCCTGCACAGCTTTCTCCGGCCAAAGAGTCACAACGTTTCTCCCTCACAACAGTGTTGAGTCAGGCTTAAGAAGTGACCCAGAGCGTAAAGACTCAAGATTCTCAGTAACTGTGGCACACAAAACATCATTACTGTGATGCGGATAATTACAGTGCAAAAGGGTGGCCTCTTAAGCATGTAATACACTCTTTTATCTTAAGAAGTCAATCTCTCCCAAGCTGACAGCTTGCAGTATATGATCCTGGTAAACAAATACTTTTGTGCTGCACAAAAGTGCCATTAAAAGGCCAAAACTGTCAACACAAATTCCATTCTTACAGGAGAGGGGGGAGGGAACCAAAGTGGGAGGGAGGGGGAGAAGGAGAGGAGGGGGGGGGGGGGGGGGGGGGGGGGGGGGGGGGAAGGACTTGATCACTTCTGGTTGCTTTAACTTGCATGGAGGTTGTCATGGAAACATTTCTATGAAGTTAACCAGGATAAAACCTGAGCTTTTGCCATTTAATTGCCTTTCAGCTGAGTAACAGGACCAAGTTAGCTATATGCGAAAGCACACTGTGTACACGGATGAGCTCAGTGAGATGGTTAGAAAAATGAAGCTGGTGCACCACTCCCATTACATTTTTCTTACCCATTTCCCCCCCCAAATTCAGCAACACCTCAAGGGTTGAGCGAGCAGTCTGTTTCATTACAGAGGTGTTGGGGGATGGGTGCAATTCAAAAGCTAATCTTAAAGTGTTTCATTGCCTAAGAAGTACTCTGACTCAAAACGGTATTGATGTGATCTGTGCAGAAAATCCACCTTCTGGACAGTGAATGCGATTCTAAATCTGCCAGTTTGCATGTTGCCCGTTTTGTCCGTTTGAGCAGTTTCTGCATGCACAGTAAATGCACACAAAGTTTTCACAGGACTCTCAGAATTCAAAAAACAAATTGCAATGCATTTTCCACGTCAGCTCAGCTGGAAGCAACAATTTTCATATCTGAGATAAAAAAACCATGCATCAACCAATGTTCATTGAGCTGAAAGCTGAATCTTAATATTGATAAATGATTGAAACGTATGACAGGGTATACACATTAATCCTGTGGAGGACATTCATTTTCCTATTACCATAATGTAGAGCACGACCACCCGATGATAAATGCAGCAATCAAAAAATGGACGCAGAGTGGGGAGAGTCGGGGTAATAAGTGCACTGCTCCCAACAACGGTCAGTGTTGGAGGGAGACTAATGGAAAGTCTCTCTCAATCTCTCCCACTGCCTTGGGAGAAAAAAAAAAATACATCCTGTTTTACAAAATCAAGTGGCTTTACCTAATGCACACGCCACCCTGACAACAAGTAAACAAGAGAGTAGGGACTAATTTAAACATGCTTTAAGAAATGATTACAGGGGCAGTTCAACAAAGGGGTTGATTGTGCGCTGTCAATGACATATTTCACAAGGGGCATTTATTGCCGCCTGGCCTTTGAAGAGTGAGAGCTGCTGAGTGAGGGGGGAACTGGCCCACACCTGCATAACTGAGGAGGGAACACCTGTGCACCCTGCGGCTCGAACAAGGTGGGTCGATCCAGCTAATCCAGGGGTGAAAGCTGATCAGAGGACAGGCCCGAAGAGTTCAGCAGCTCCCACTACCTCGTTAGTCTCTCTTTACCCCAAAAAAAGTTACATGTATTGATTTTTGGGCCATAGTGATTTGCTCTGAGAACAGTGGCAAGACACAGACAGTGACATAGAGGAACTCAGCAGAAGCTTTTATGAGCTTTTACGGTTTTGCTTAATTAGAATTTTAGGTCAGTCATCATGAATTGTGATAAGCTACCAGCATCCCTGTTTGTTTTTCTGGACAAAAAAAAATGGAATATAAAAATGGAGCAAGCAAGCACGGTAAGGTGTTGACTGCTGATTGTCATAGATATTGATCATGCAGATAAAGCATTGATAATTTACAAACAACTACAGCCTATGCTCTGACTCTAACTGCATTTCATTTTCAGTGTTTGAGCTAAAGAAACTGTGACAATGCTATTTTAAAAACACTGAGGACTGATTCATAAATCTATGCAACCCTTATGTCACACATTGCATTACCATGGCTACAATACCAAAGGTATTTTAACAACTGCAATAATCCTGGCCTATTTGATAAATAAGAAAAGTAAGATGCCATATGGATTTAGTACGCGATATATAACAAGTTGTATTTAACATCATGTGTTCACGGTTTACATACGTTTGTAGTAATTACTGCAATTTAGCAATAACCAATAGATTACAGCAAACACTAAATAGACAGTAAAGTGGCTTTTAATGACATTTAATGGAGATGTAGTCTGACATTAGACGTTGTTAAAGACGCATTTAGACCAAATCAAACTCTAACAGGGCAGTTATTACTAATTTGACCGAATTCAGCACAGTTCTGAACAGATTGCCTTTTAAAATACATCTTTAGATATGCCATTTATGACTTGGTGATAAATAAAAATCGTTCATGGGCTACAATTTGCAAGCCCCATTTATGCATTGAATTAGACTAAAGGTTAACACAAAATGCAGATAGGAAACTAAAGTCAGTGTTCAGCGTTCAGAGCGGGCAAAGCTTGGACAGTGCTGTCTGAAGGTCCAACATGAAAAAAGCCTTTAATAGGTGCTCGCTAATTTAAAAAGCACGACAAAAGTCCACGCGCAACGAGTAAATAATAATGTTGCAAGTCAAGTTGCAAAGCGCTGGATAACACAGAACAAACTTGTGGCCGGCGGTCCACTTCCTAATTCAAAAAAAAAAGTCAAAGAGTGCGGGGAGAAATAGGCGAACCACAAGAAGACAAACTTACCACAAAAAAATGGCAGGTATATTCTCCTCGCGGTAAAGTCAAAGGGACACACCAGGTGAGAAGTCGTCGTCCTCTATGTTTGCAGAGATCTTCGCACGTGACTGTACAAGTTCACCATAACGCAGAGAAAATGAACAACAAGCTGCAGAGTAAATAAAAAGCTCAATATTCCTCCGCTGGGCACCGCTGTCGGAGACACACACACACACTCTCTCCTGCTGTCTCCCGTCAACGCCGCTGTTATTACTAATGCAACAGAGGGAAAAGCAGTACACTGAGTCCCGTTTGAATGACGCGCAATGCGAGGAAGACGCGGCTTGTTTTTTTCTCGTTACGATTCAAACACACATCAAGCTAGTATCGCAGCAAGCAAGTATATTTGGGACTAGAAACCCCCCCAGGGGAGGCACTTGCTTGTGCGCGGAGGTGTGTTGTTATTTTTGGGCGTGCTGCGACCCCGTGTGACGTCAGGGCCACCTGCTAAGTAAACAAAAAGTAATTTTAAAAGTTTGTGTCTCCTTTTTCTAACGTTTCACGGTGTGGTTGCCTATTTCTCTAAGCGGGTTGGGAGTTGTGTGTTAGGAAGCTTCTAGTAGGACAGGCTCATTGTTGTCGGGGACCGGTAGCCTACCAGTAACGGGACGGTCCTTAACCATAAGATAAGTTTTCTGGATCTGAGATCACCGAAAAGTCGCTTCAATGCAAAGACATCCGCAAGTGGGAACTACATAAAAAAATAAGTCATTATATCATTATATAAATATAACCGTAGTGTTGCTGCAATTTTTCAACAGTAACTTTCACTTTTTCTGTGGTCGACATGGCTTCTCCATGGCGACCACACAGTGACCGACATGGTTTTCTTTTCTAATCTTTAACTTTTTTTTTTTTTATACAGGAAGTTGTGTGTTTTCCCGGTCATATCTGTACGTCGCTCACATATGCTATTAAGACTATTATGATATTCTGCACAATAGAAATATGTAACCATTGTTGAAAATGAATCCCGACGAAGTACATCAATGCAAAATGAAGATGTGAGATTGTGTAAATCAGGAAACAGCACTGACAGTCAAGTCCGGATTTAAAATGTAGCCTACACTCAACTGTACATTTTTTTTGGTTACACATTTTACACCAGCCTTCATTTTTACATACATTTTAGATGCACCTTATTAGTTCAATCAATTTTCAAAAAGACTTGATGATCGTCTGGAAGTGATACAGGTAAACGATGGATAATCAATAACTGTAATAACGGTACATATCTTACAAATTGGTGTTAATGCATGCAATTAGGCCTTCGTATTTTACTGTAAACACAAGTTTAGACTAACTACACCTCATTCTAAATGTTATCTAATAAAAACAATGCTAAATAATTACTTTATTAGCCTACAAAAATAATAAGTAGGCTATTTGAATTAAGGAATTGTCTTATCCATTCTTGTCATACCTTCACAAGGTAATAGTAGATCCGAAGGCAGTCAGCAGTAGTTAAAAGGCTTTGCTTGATTCTGTCTCGTCTTTCTTTTATTTTCTTTTTTCTTTTTTTCCTAACCGCTGAGACGTTCACGGTCAAGAAATGAATGACCAGATTATCATCAACTGAAAAAAAAGAAATGGTTGGGGGCAACCTTTTAAAAATGTAAGACGCGAGAAGTGTATCTTGTCTTATTCTCTCTACTGTCAACACTTTAAATGCTATATTTCATGTTATTTATATTATGACCGACTCATTGTGAGAAATAGGATTTGTGCATGGATAAGAAGCTTTTTGTTTTGTTTTAAATGAAAAAAACAGCATGCTGCCGGTGTGTTTAATTCAGTGTGCCAGTGTGAATTTAAATTGCGTCAATTAAGCGGAGTTTTTTTTTTATTTTTATGAATAAAACATAAAATACTCGACATCTCCTTATTAGTTATTATTGTCCATATTAATATAATAGTGTAATCCTTAAACTATGTTCCCACATTGGTGTGCAGGCACGGAATATGATGCACCGTTGCCATACAATACATTCAAATTATCCTAAAATTGGCC
The DNA here is from genome assembly GCF_008692095.1 of Etheostoma spectabile. Taxonomy (NCBI): domain Eukaryota; kingdom Metazoa; phylum Chordata; class Actinopteri; order Perciformes; family Percidae; genus Etheostoma; species Etheostoma spectabile. The sequence goes on along the minus strand of NC_045755.1, from coordinate 7,968,122 downwards.
TAGATTAAAAATGGAAAAAAAAAGTCAGTGACATTTTTATGAAATAAAAAAAACAAGTGGGATATTGTTCTAGTTGAAAATTTGCCCAGGCATATCGAATTACAATGCCTAAAGTGAAATAAGTTGGACTATTGGATATTAGTGTTTGTTTGTGTTACAGATCCTAATTGCCATTGAAATAAAATCCATCAAATGGAGTAGGAGGAAATAGCATCTGGGAAGTGATGAAGATGAGAATGGAAAACAAGTATAATGAAATTGTGGTGGTATGCTGCCACCTATTGGTCAATTCTAATAACAGTCTGTCCAAGTTAAACACACGAAACAACGGACTGTAAATAACACAGGGGAACTTTTATTTTTTTCCCTTTCAATTTAGATTGAATTTTTTTGTTCTCTTACACTATCTGCACAACCCATTATCACAAAAGAAGTGCAAACTGAAAAATGCAAGATCACTTGTCTGAGATGTAGGTTACTCTGATCACATAGTGCCATCTGCTGTACATTAGACACACGAGTCCTGTTAATAAATGCAAAGGGGCGACAGAATAACAGGTGCAAACACATTTTTTGTTGATACTATTAAAGACTTGATTACGCTTTTTGATCATTTTTTGATGAGCAGTTTGTTGTGCAAATTGTTCCTGATATTTTGACCGCTTCCTTACAGTAAATGTGAACACCTAAAGAGAGAATAACTAAAGCACATGTTGGATTCATTGTTACATTTTTACAGTATGAACTTTCAAATTCTTGAATTTAACAAACACATAGCATTTTTAACACTCATTCATACATCTATGCCTTTACAAATGTTGCAAATCAGAATTTCTGATACAATTTACAGACCTAAACTGCAATTAAAAGTAAAAAGTGAACCTCTGTGGCTTCAAAACATAGAACAAAGGGTCCTTTGATGACAAAAACCCGCTCACCTACCTGTGAAGGATTGTATATCCGGCACTAAAGTCTATTTACAAGAAAAACTGGATTTTGGGGTATAGTTACACTGCATATCTAGGATTAGTTGGAGTTCCTATCCGAGACAGTGGCACACACGAACTCCATTCACTACAAAGAACAGAATAATCTTCAGTCTTCTGTTCTGAGATGCAGTGAACCTGCTTCCAATGGCAATGATACGAGAGGATCTGTAGATAACCTAACTCAGATGTCAATACTCGCCTAACTCAAAGTTCTTTCAAGCACAGTATCAGCAATAATAATAATTTAAGACGTTACTGATCTCAACAGGGAAATTATTATTATTATTATTATTATTACTATTATTATTCTGTTTTGCAGTATGCACATGGACGTCAGGGGTCACCATCAGCTCCGGAGCATTTCCCCTACAGCAGGTAGGATGACATTGTCCTGGGGAGTCGGGGTCCTTTACTTCCTGCCAGTTAAAGTCTATTCAACTTGCTGCACTACATTACAGGATGTAAATTCTCCAAAACAGTGTGACTAATAGTTTACAATGTAAAATCAATAACTGAATAGTTTTCTTAGATAAACATAGCCAATATTTGATAGCAGCTCTCATGTGTGTAACTGATTATATGTGAGAAATTAGAGCATTTTATTGTACAGTTACTTATTAAGTATTTTTGAGGTAAATGCTAGTAAATGCTACTAATGGTGACATGCTGATGTTTACCATGCTCACCATCTTAGTTTAGCATACTAGCAGGCTAACATTGACTACTTACTAGCATTCAACACAAAGTACAGCTGAAGATGAGGGAAATGTCATTAGTTATACAGGTATTTGGTCAAGTGCCAACAATCTGAAGTAATTAAAACTCTGACCTGATGATGGTGCTAGATGAAAAGTTAAGGGATTACTAAAGTTACGACAATTCATTCAGACTTCAACAAAAAGGTACAAATTGAATGGCAATGCAATAAATAGTCTGGAGCACAGTGAAGAAGCAACTGCATTTTATTCAAGCCAATGAATAATGTCATCAAGTGGTAATTCAGTTTCCATTTCTGCAACTCCTGTGAGAAGCATCTCCATCTGGCATAAAGTCTACGGCAGCTTTGTATATAAATGCACAAAGTAGATCTCATGGTAATAAAATGATATACTGTTATTCTAGTAATGGCAGTCTCTGTTCTCACCTGGCCACAATTACCAGAAGACACTCTATAATACGTACCATTGCACTCTGATCAAAATTCCAATCTCCTCCAAATCACCATTGTGTTTTGTATAATGCCACAAGGATATTAAAGTTTAAATACAGATGGTAGTTTGGATATTGGAATAATTCCACATTTGAAGGAGCAAAATATAGACACTAAATACAGACTGTTTGTATACTAGTTTTGCTTTAATATTATAAAAGCTATATTTCCCATTATTTATTTTGCAACTAACAAACATATTGTGTGAGGATAACTGACCTGGCCTGGTGTAGTTATACGTGTCCTATTAATAGGCCTGGCTCAGACTCACAATGTTCAGCTGTAACCAAACTCCATCTGTCAAGTCACGTCCTCTCCCTGCTCTCCCTTCTACAGTTTCACTGTAGCCAGGCTAGGGGCACTCTGGTCTGTGCCACCCTCCGAGCCAGACAAACAGCAGGACGGGCAGACAGCTGCCTCTCAGACCACCGCATATAATGGAGGGTCTGAACATCCAGCCCTTGGAAGAAGACAGGGTTGTTATGGAGGAGGAAAGTAAAAACAATAGGGAGCAGGAAGAGGAAGAAATGGAGGCCACATCTCCCATGGGTTCCACCACAGACGAGGAAACAGAGGAGGACTCCGAACCCGAGCCCCCACAGGTCATTCGGAGGAAGGTGTCATTTGCTGATGCATTTGGCCTCAACCTTGTGTCGGTTAAGGAGTTTGACAATGCTGAAGTAACAGAGGTAGAAGACAGCCAGTCCCCTGAGAATGAGGCAACACACCCCTTGGAGGAGTACTACATGTCCTGTCTGTTTATTGTCCCCTCATCCCCAGAGGAGCTGGAACAGAGGCTACAAGCACAGATGGTTGAGCTTGAAAGCATCGAGCTCCTCCCAGGAACAACCACACTGCGTGGCATCATCAGGGTTGTCAACCTCTGCTTCACTAAGTCTGTATACGTCCGGATGAGCCTGGATCGCTGGACAAGCTACTTTGACCTGTTGGCGGAATACGTGCCTGGATCCAGTGATAGGAAAACAGACAGGTTTACTTTTAAGTATACTCTGGTACCACCCTCTGAGAGAGAGGGGATCAGAGTAGAGGTCTGTCTACGTTATGAATGTTCAGTCGGCACCTTTTGGGCTAATAACAAGGACATGAACTATGTGCTGTTCTGCTACCAGAAAGGACATGTAAAGGAGCATGGGCCTCTAGTGCAAGAGGAGAGTAGCAGCTACAGGAACAAGAGGAGCTGTCTCAAAGCTAACCGGTGAGAGAACCTAATGCTTAATCTTTTTTTAAACATGCCACTGCCAAAGGAAGTCACATCACACTTGGGGCAAAAGATGGCATTCTATAATCCATATTCACATAAAATGGAGGGTTATTTTGGATCCATCAGTGCAAACTTTTCTTAAGTAAAGCTATTTACAAGTTCTTGCTGCGACTGCCTGGCATAAATCAACCAGAAACAAAAAAAGGTCTCAAATAACTAATTTGCTGTGGCAGGGATTTTGACACATGCAGGTGTCTATTTAAACTGTGCTGCTCCTCTCATTAGTCAACTGTGTGTTTACAGTAAGCCGTTATGTGACTTTTCAGTAATGGATGTTTGGACTGCAGAACACATATTGCCCATTTAAGGTCAGGTGTCTGTCCAGGTTTCCATGACGTCTCACCATGCCACAGGAAGCCAGATCCGCTGACTTTATCCTCTTTGACTCCAATTCACATATTGCTTCTAATTTCTGCTTCAGGAACAAACACTAGTTATGTATTGATACATATTCTGGACTGACTTGCTACAGTATAAAATATATTTAGATGTGATAATACAGCAGACAAACACATTACAAAATTAAAAACATTAAAATTGTCTCAGTTTCAAATGCTGCTGGCACAGATATGTGATGTCTACATGGAACTAAGGATTACAGCTATTTTGTGTACACCTCTTACTGTGTTTCACGATCAAAGCAGGTACAGGTACAGTACAGGTGAGATGAAGAAAACCAACAGAATAACAAGGTAATGAGGATGTCTGTTGAAGTACACAGACTAGGTGAAAGCTCTGACCCCCTCTTAATTTATTTTTTTATGTATTGATTTATTGTTATTCATTTATTTGAGCGCCTCTTTATTGCTTTTCAGTAAACATAATACATAAAAATGAGATACTGCAGCTAAAGGGGAACTAGACAAATTAAACACTGAGCCTTGAAATATTATGAGACAAGGTGGTTAGTGGAAAGAGGGTGTCAATGCTGGTGGCTCTTTTAATTTGAAAAGATGGAATGGTTTGACCATCCCACATATCACAACTCTGTTCAGAGTTAACAGAATTCAAATAATTGTAGAAACAAATTCTGCATTTTGGAATTAAGCCACTCAAAATACAGCAGAATATAAAACGCTAAGAAATTGATTTAATAGCTGTAAAACATATGTGAGCTTATGTAATGTTATTCCAACTTCATTTTGAACCACAGAAGGGCAAGAGCGGATGAAAAGACCATTGAGACCAGTGACACATCACCAGCTGCTGCAGGTGTGTACACTTAATGTTTTTATGTAAATGTGCATGTATACATACACATAATGAAGGGTGTGTATACGCAAGTGTGCAAGCTAATTTTGACCCTTGTGATTGTCCTTTTTTTGCAGAAGCTGAGGCCACACATAAAGCAGAGGAGGCTAAGAGAAAGGACAACTCCGCTACACAATCACTACTATACCACAAAGAACAAAAACCCTTGGTGAGGTTCATTTATCATCTTTTGGAGGAACAGACTCTCCTTGAAGTCTGGGAAACAAAATGAAACACCAACACCACCCAGAACCACCACTTGCAACAAAACAACTCACAATCAATGCTGGTCTCTAACTGCAGATATAAACTGTAAATACAGTGAGAAAGTATGTGTGTTGTTTCTGCAAAGATACAATGCCTGAGCCAACAATGCATGTCAAAATGTGCAGTGTTCAGTGTCAGTAAAGCTGATAATGTAAACAAAAATAGCCTAATATACTGAGGATTCAGCAATTTTACAGTATATTGCATCATCACAGTAATGTTAAATATCAAAGAATATTAAATGAATTGGCTATTGCATTAATTTTTTTCAACAAGCCAGTATTTGTAAAGTAGCTGATGATCGTAAATACTAACAACACTGGCAGCCTCTGGTTATAGTTCAAGTAGTTCAAGCATTAACACTTGGCTTGATCTTTGGCCTTTTTGACAGGTGGATAGCATAAAAAGCAGACAGAGAGCAGAACGTTTGGCACGTGTGAAGGACTTCTTCTCCAAAAGGAGGCAGCAAGTACCAAAGGCGTATTCCCATGACTCAGCCAATGGCCAGAAAGTTTCTCAGCCTTTGCCAACTTCGTGGGGTGACTCTGCCAGCTTTCTCCATAAATGCCAAAAGAAACAATCCATCGAGAGTCCACAGGTGCTCACCTACCACCAGATTCCCCTGCTTACACTGGACTGGAACAATGACAGAGCCCATCAGTGGGGGGCTGCTGACATGCATGACGTCTGGCCTGGAAGAGCTAAAAAGACCTTGTCAAAAGCGTCAGAGGAAAATATAGAAGATGCACCTTCTGTCAATGATATGTGGGAGACCTTTCGTAATGGTACAGATAATACCACCGATAAAGAATCCTCGGTGCGTGATGCATGGCAGGCATTTCTTAATGGGCCGAGCTGTACGGACCATTCTGGTGTTCCAGAGTCAGAGTGGCTGCAGACAGCAGCGTCTGTGTCCCCCTCAAATGATAAAGAGCCCAATGCCCGATATGCAGCAAGCAGTGAAGAGTATGAAATGCAGGTGGGCACGGATACACCCACCACCTTACATGCACACACCTCAGCTGTATGTCAGCTGCTGTCAGACACTTGCAAAATATCATTGGCTAATGTAACCTTGAACGCGGAAAACCACCAGCCAGCACAGGCGAGTGTCAGCAGCCCAAGAAATGACACAGCGACACAAGATGCATCCCAAAGGTCACAATCAACGTCTGTAACTGACACTCCGCAGGAATTTTGCCTCAAGGGGGCAACGGCTGTGTCCAAGGGCTCTGTTGACAGTTCAACTGAGTTTCACAAGCATGCGATCTGGGAGCAGGAAAGTGAAGGAATAATAGGAAGAGCAGAAGGAATAGGAAGAGATGAGACATTCATACCACACAGAGCTGACTTAGTAAAAAGCTCAGGGGAGTCACAGACAACAGATATGACAGCAATGCCAGAGTCTCAGAATGCCACCGCTGTTGATAGCATCTCACAGGGAGCAAGACTGGATGAGGGTTTTTCTTCCAGCAGGAAAGGGGAGGCTACAGGAACCGCACACAATGTCACAAAAGACACGCTGGCATTTAGAGGGACAATCAGAAAGGGGAAAAAGGATGTGGAGAGGTTTGTCTTTTCCACATCCAGACAAGGGATGGAGGAAGGGATCATGAATGAATGTACGGAAAAAAAAGTATCTACAGATGAGGAGATATTTAGGCCACACAAAACAGAACAGTGTGAAATCTCCCAGTTATGTGCAGATGAAAAGAAACATGAGGAATTCAGGCCAAAGCAAAACCGTGAAAATCCATTACAGGAGGATGAGAGCGATGAAAATGAAATAAGATTTGCACAGACAAATGCAGATGAATCCAATTCAAGCCAAATGTCTGAGGAAAATGTCAGGCAAAGCCAAATAATTCGAAGTGAATTCAAATTGGATGAATCAGGGAGTGAAGATGTTGCATCAAATAACAAAAACTTGGAAGTATTCAAAAAGACAGAGGTGGAAACTTCCTATGGTACAATAAGCGACAATAACACAAAGAGACTAATTGGTGCAAAAGTGGGACCTGTTCAGGTATTAAATAAGGAACATAATGACAAAGCTTTACAACGCAATTCATCATTGCAGAGGAGAAACACAGCAATAATTTCCGAAGTACCTAATAAACTGACAAGGCCAATCCAAGCAGGAGAAGAAGTGTGCATTCAGAAAGAGGAGGATGACTCAACATTGACACAAATACAGGAAAATGTACTGAACTCTGAAACAGGTGGACATTTATTAGGGTCAAATATGACTGAGGAAGGAAAAATCTTGAGTTGGGATAGAATAATTGAGGAGCAACAGGAAATAAACCCAGCAGCACAGATACGACACAACGTGGAATCAAGGGAAATGAAAAAGATCTTCCAAGTTGGCCAATATACATGCAGGCCTTTTCCAACAGATAAATGCAACCCAAACCCTATGGAGGTGGTAGAAATGAGATGGAGTCATTCAGGGGATGATATGAAGGGTCAGAAAGAGGACTTAGGCCATGAAATAAGCCCAGATGTAGTTATTGCAAAGAAGAACTTTGTTGAGAAAGACACTTCAACAGAACTTCAACACCAACCGGAGACATTAGAAAGAACAGAGGAAGGTATGAGTCAGAGAGACAAAGACGAGATGGTAAGTATTGGAGAGTTGAAAATAAAAGTGCTGGGGGAGTTGATGGGTAATGTGGAGAACCCTCAGGGGAAGAGGAGGAACGCACCAGCTGAATTGAAAGGACGAGAGTTGTCAGCAGAAGTTGAGTGCTCTCCACATGTTGAATATAAAAAAATGTCAAAGGGAACAAAAGACCCTATTACAGCAGAAAATACTGCAGCACTTGAAGTGATCGAGTCGGGATTGAAGGAGATGTTCATAGAAAGATTTGGAGAAGATTTGGTCAGAGGGATTTGGGAAGAGGTGTTCGGTCAGAAAGAACAGGCCTCTAATAGAGACACAGATATTGTTGATGGAATGGAGGGCAAGCAGGCAGATGTACCTGATATTACACAAGATTGTCTTCCTCTTTCTGAAAAAGATTTGAATGATGCTTTTGATTCCGATGTATTTTCCATGATAGAACTACCAACAGATCAAAACCTAAGTCTTGGTCAAGGCCTAGAGCAAACCGTAGCCACTAGGAGCAAGGAATACTCCCCAAATGAGAGTCAGTCACTCACCACAGCAGAAGAAGCTCACTTCCTCTCAGAATCACAGACAGATTTAAATTCAAGTGTTCATCTCGGCCAAGATCTCACCCCCAATTTAGCTGCTCAGTCATTGACTGAATCAGCCCAAAGCTCTCCAAAGGATCAGGAAGACTTCACTCAAATAAAAGAAAGATCAGTCACCCTTCAGGAGACAGGTAGACAAATAGAAGACTATGAAGTCACCCACAGGAAGAGTTTAAGTGGATCAGCCCGCCCATCTCACAAACATCTGAGTTCGTACTCTGACAAATTAAAAGAGTCCAATAGTGTTGTGTGTTGGAGTGGGTTATACATCCTCAGTCACATCACCAGACTTCTAATCTGCATCCTTCTAGTTGTTGGGTTCTTCTTCACTGTTTTCCTTTACGATTTCCCAGCATTCTTTGCGGTCTACGTATTTTCATTGTGCTGGTGGTTTTATAAGTGGAAGAGACATCGAGTGGCAACAAACAAGGTGATGGTGGGATAGGCCGAGAGTGCTGTGTGTAGTATTTTTAAACATCAGTACATCACTGTTAAATGAATTGTAATGCCTTCAATATCTTTCTACTGTTTATTCAGACTGGCAAGACCATTGTGAGGATGATTGGAGGCAACAAGAACAGGTGCGACAAAACAAAATGCTACACATATCACTCGTAGCGTGTGTTTGGCTCTGTGTTTTTATATTTTGTTGTTTCTAACTCTAAGTTTAGTGCAGTGGCTCCAAATTATTTTCTGCTTGTGACCCCTTCAAACAAAGCGGTGTCTACTTGTGACCCCTGGTCATTTGTTGCAAGTCTACTGGTTATAACCAGTTCAACTAAAGAGTGTTTTCATTAATGAATTTTGATGTGTTTTTCTTGTGGCCCCTTGTGGTGGTCCCTAACCCAGAATTGGAAACCACTGAATTAGTATATCCGAAGGGGGTTTGGTTTTTGTGAATCAAATCAACAAACAAATCTATCTTTTCAAATAAACTTCAAATTAATTTGAGCAATTCAACATTAAAATTTCAATAAAAGTACTAGATTTTTATGGGAAAGCACCTGTTGCTGAATGTGTTGATTGAGTGTAAACAATGTGTGTGTTTGTACACTACCGGTCAAAGGTTTGGGGTCACTCAGAAATTTTCTTTGCACTCCATTATAGACAGAATACCAGCTGAGATCAGTTGCATTGTTTTTTTTAACCAGGGCAGCAGTTTTCAGATTACATTATATGCTCACATAATTGCAAAAGGGTTCTCCAATGTTTTCTCAGTTAGTTTTTTAAAATTATATCAGATTAGTAAACAGCATGTGCCTTTGGAACATTGGATAAATGGTTGCTGATAATGGGCAATGTAGATGTTGCAATAAAGTTTAGCCCCCCACTCAGATCAGCTGGTATTCTGTCTATAATGGAGTGGAATGGAAATTTGTAAGTGACCCCAAACTTTTTTTTAAAAGATTATTTTTGGGGCTTTTCCCTTTATTAGAGACAGTGGATAGACAGGAAAGGGGGGAGAGAGATGGGGATGACACGCAGCAAAGGGCTGCAGGTTGGATTCAAACCCAGGCCGCTGCAGGACTCAGCCTACATGGGGCGAACGCTCTTACTGGGTGAGCTAGAGGCTGCCCCAGTAACTCAAACTTTTGAACAGTAGTGTATATTTGCAGTGTTTACGGGCCCAATACCACTTTACAATGCACCAAGAGTGAACAGTGTGTTTGTGTTTGATGCTTGTAGACGGATGTCTGTAACTGTGGGGCATTGGAGATTTGAAACATTTCTCTTTCCCTGCTTTTCTTCAATAAAAGAAAAACTATTTTTGTCTTTTCCAGTATACAATTCATTTTTTACTTTAGATTCAATATTTTAAATGTTAATAACTTTTTTTCCAATCTCAAGTTAAAAAAGGTTAGGAAACAATTTGTACATGTAGTGTATTTCATGATACTTCACAGGATATAACTGGATTCAGATCAAAATGTTCATTGATGAATGCAGAGAAAGTAACTAGATCTATTTGCACACAATATTTACCTATGTTAACACATTCTTTTATCATTACACTCAACTTTTATTTATTACACAGAGTCGTTTTTAATCCTTTCACAAGATTCTGTTGGTCTATTTTCAGATACGGTCAAATTCAATTAGTGAAATTACCTACTTACTTATAATGTATTTGACACGCATGTAAACAGTATATTATGCATTTTATTCTTTAGCTTTTGCTTTTAACACCTTATCATTTTACACCTTTTTAGAGCACTTAAAAATTGCCCCCAAGGTTATTATCACCCTTTAAAAATAACCTGCTCAATAAGTCTATAAACAACGTGTTCTGTATCTAACCATATGTATTAATTACAATAGTGCGTGTTATCAAAACAAAACAACACACACTGAACTCCTACATGTTAAGTCATTGTAAAGCTTACTGGATACAATGTTAGCGTCACCTTAGTCTATATCCATGACGTTCCACTTCCGGCATTGCTCCAGTGCCTCAGGAAATTCCCAAGGGGGTAAGCCAGCCTCCGCAAAGCGTACTTACTATGGAGTCATTTCGTTGCTAACAAGCCAATAAATAACTTTACATTTGAATTGTTTAAAGACTATTTGTCTGTTGTTTATTTCTACAGACACACAAAATTGTATAAAAGGCTCCATTACCTTGTATCTCACGTTTTTGTAAAAATTGGCTAACGATTATTTCATAACCAAGAGACTTAATGTCACATAGTTGACAAATTACTGTACAGTACAGGAGAAGCTTGCAGACAGTTTTGGCTTACATTAGCTGTTTTAGTTTAATTACTAATGTTAACTAGCATTTTTGTTAGCAATAATTAGCCTGTGCCTATGTTATCTCCTATAGGTATATGTTACCTATGCTCTCCGTCTCTGCTGATCGGGAATGATTGAGATTTCTCTTGACACAGCCACCAGAAGATTTACAACTTTCAGACATGTTGCTCATGTCACATCTACGTCATCAAGCTCAGTTGACGGTCATCACCGGAAAAGTGCTTCTAATATCCTTCACTGGTCTCCGTTGCAAGTCTACGGCGTGGCTTTGTCCATTATTTTACTGTCTATGGAAATTCCGCCCAATGCATGTCCGTTTCCTTGAGATTTCTTTGTGTTGGAATTTTAAACTCTAGTGGATTGACAAGGACTATGGTTAACTGCTCCTCAGATCTCTGCAGACTAAAGACAGACAGCTAGTAAGACTATCTGTCTAATCTGAGTGTTCTGTTGCGTGACTAAAAAAACCTTTGAACGTACACATCCCACCAAAACAAGGTCCTTCCAGAGACTATTTTGCAGAGGCTCCGTGCTTTGCCCAAGACGATTGTGATTGGTTTAAAGAAATGTCAATGAACCAGAGCATGTTTTTCTCCCATCCCGGAATGCT
>NC_045755.1:7954621-7956530 GCF_008692095.1 Etheostoma spectabile | reverse complement strand
GACTAGCCAGACCCTCCTCCACAGTGCTGTATAGGAAGGTCTGGCAATGCGAGACTAGTGTCACCTAGATTCAGGCAATGTGAAGTTGCATCCTTTCTTGCTTCACAACAAGGTGGAGTGGAGACAAGATACTCAATGGTGTTTTGAGACGTCACTAGTGAAATGAACGCTCTGGTCAGCATGCATCTACAGTCACATGCACTGTAGTGTGAATGGAAATGGTCATACAATCCTTGTTGGCAATTGTTCACAGACTGTGTATTAACCGCCAAATACTCTTTCAGTGAGACAAGTCACTGACTGTGACATGACACCCTTCGCAGACCTGAGGAACAGTCAGCAGTTCTTTGTTCTTGGATTTGGGAGATTGCTATAAAAAGGTAATTTAGTCACTTCAAGGAACTTGCAGCATTAGGAAAAAGGTCAGAATTATGGTGATCTTTGAAGGATATAATCTTAGGATGTTTCAGCAGAATTACATGCTGATTATTAGATAAATCAACTCTTTGAACCTGAGCAGTCTGCCTTTAAAGTGAAAACCAGACTCTGTCTCTAAGGAGTCATTCATGGTTTCAATTTTTAGTACCTGCAGACAGGAGTTGGAATTAAGTGAAATTCACATAGCAAAATGTCAATTCCATCCCTGCTTATGTTGTTCATGTACTAAAAGCACTATATAACGACTCTAATAATTGAATATGATCAAATTCAGGCTTTTGGCATTGGATGTCCAATTTACTGCTTTTACCACATACCTTTCTAAATGGATACAGGCCATTTGGGAAACTCTTCCACTTTGACGTAGCATGTTGTCCATGTGGTAACGTATAAATGACCAAATGATTAGCAAGTGCTAATGCATGCATTATATACACACTGTATACTTTTTTTGTGATGTAATGGAAAAGTATTGCAATTTATACAGGTATTATCAAAATATGTTTTAAGGGACACAAGGCCTTTCAATTATGATAACTGATATTAACTTGATGATGCCTGATGATCGAAATCGACTTTCCTACATCTGCAAGAATGTGGAGTGGGTGGTTATAGTTCTGTATGTATGCATATGTGTCCATGGGTGTTTTGGTAAAGTGTCAGTCAGGTGAGTGTACTTACTTATGCGTCCAGCAAGCATTTGATGGATGGCAACGTGCCAAATGGTAGCCACATCCAACCCTAAAGAAGGATAAAAATACACAAAACATGATTATATGGTACTGAAAAAAAGACATTAAAATATTTGTTGAGCAAAGTTTGGCTATTCAGAAATTGAACAAACAATACGATGCACTTCACAAATAAAAATGACATCATAAATAGTCTCAACCCTCAACCTGATACTATATTCTTTACAGATGATTCTTCGCTGGTGAGGCTGCTGTGTCACTTTACATAGTATCTGCTAATCCACCACAAGCAGAGAAGTCTCCCTGTGTGACACTGTGTGCGATAGTCAGAAGTCACTTGATCCTGTCTGGGGTATGTTGACCTTTTGTAAGCTGGCTCCAATCCCATGCTGACAATTTTAGCAAACTGCCAAAAAGCCAGTGTTGGCACAGCAGAAGGCTACTCTTGACAGGGCGCTGCTCTGAGGAGGCACAGTAAAAACCTGGCACAGTAGTGTGTGCAGACAAAAAGTAGCAGTGACAGAAAGAAAGTGAGAATCAAGGACAGAATCTTGATGAGCTGAGGTTAGCCTGAGATGCAAGGATACTGGTTATATTGAATAAATTTGCATGCCAGCATGTATGAACAGAAAGATTATGAAGGAATCATTGCTGCACTAGGGCAGTGAGGTGTTCAGTAGCTGTAAGGAAACTTTATTGTCCACAAATCGTGCAAGTACGATCTATCTACTCTATCTGCCTTTTTACCTGTTTAGCAATATAAATATATATATATATAT
>NC_045755.1:7946618-7954611 GCF_008692095.1 Etheostoma spectabile | reverse complement strand
ATATATATATATATATGTATATATATTTTATTTATAATTATATAAACTTGCCGATATAGAGCGTGTCCATGTAAATGCTGACCATTACCAAAAAGATTTTTAAAAAAGGGCAGAAGTACTTCTCTATATGTCTCTTGTGGCACTTCATTCAGTGAAAGTTGTTCTATTCACTTTAAGAAATATGAACTGTCTCCCCACAAAGACTAGCCTGGAAATTCTGACCCAAATCCGAAAGATTAAGGGTCTGGCATCGAGTAATAAAAGTCGGCCATCTCGAGAGACAACACCAAACGTGCATTTGAAAATCTCACTCCACGCAATTGGATAACACTACGACCAATCACAACAACACACAGGGTGACGTATCCAGAGCCCCATACGCTTAGCTACCAGCGGAGCTAACTAGTAGATCAAACTGTCGTCATCTGTTTAGCTCACCTCTGGCCCGCCTATATCAGATACACCAATGTGATTGGTGCAGCTCGGCTACAAGGGTATAGTTAATGAGCAGCATTACTTGATGCCAGAGTAACTCCCTGAGCAAATTCAAATTGTGCTCTCGCAAGAACTTTGGATTTCCAGGTTACACAAGAACAGTTTTTTAGATACATTTTAGGAAAAATGGGTGTTAAAACCCACAACTTGATTCGATTTCAATCATTTTTTAATTGATATATTTTCTTAGCAGGCAAAAAAAAAGCCTGCAATATATTCCACCCTGGTTCAAGTGAGGTTGCTGGGGGTCCCTGAGGTGGCAGAGGGAGATATGTTAATTGACTCTTTGGATCACACCCTGAACCTTGTGATAGAAGTCTTGACTAAAACGAGAGCCTATAATCATATGTCCATGTGTCACACTTTATTCTCACATTACACTGTAATGCAGTGTGTGTACAGGATTGTGTGTTGGCATGACATGGCTCTGTGTACGTGCACCAGGACAGAGAGGCAAACTATAATAAGGATCGGGCTATCATGTGAGAGATATTCTCAGGAGTGCATTCCTGAATTAGTATTCTACACAAGCTGCCTGTGGTCCAACATCAGTCATTAAAAGCTTCTAGAGATTAAAGTGTTTACAATTTCTTCTGACAGTTGTCTTGTAATAGTTTGGGGGATTTCATTACACAGCAAAGTGAAAACCAGGAAAAAAGAGTGCAGGATGGATTTAAAGGTAGTCCAAAAAAGTCTTCATGCTCCATATATAGAGAACACCACTACTACTGCTATGGCTACCCATGATAATAAAAAAAAAATATATCTTGTCATTACACTTTTACACACTTTGAATACACTAGGTGCACAACAACTTCTTACACTGGAGATATATATATATGTATGTATATATATATATATATATATATATATATATATATATATCCATGTATTTTATATATCATAGGTGCAATGTTACATTTCTTCCAGCAGATGACAATGCAGCTTCACTTTTCAAAGAATCCACCACACGCTCAAAAAAAAAGAAAAACATGGCTGATGGATTTGCTTGACACCAACATAATAAAGGAATCGTGTGATCACCTTAAGCAAACATTTGACACCATCTGCATAGTCCTAGCTTAAAGTTGTAGATTTGCAATGTAAGCAGTCGGACCTAGAAATCAACAAACTATCTATCTATTACAATCTATTTTTTTGCCCTTTGGCAAAATGACTGTGCAGTGAAGTGCACTGGCGGGGACAAGAGGGTGCATGAGGACATGTGATGTGAGTGGATGAGAGTGCAAAATGAGGCAGGGCCGTGTTATGCAGCCTGAGGGGAACAGAGGCACTCTGCTGACAGATTGGAGACCAGACAGACTGCATCGTCCGCAAACTCCCCGGTCTGGGGAACCACTTTTTATTCATCCATCTCTCCATTCCACCTTCTTTGCAGCCCCCCTGTCGGCGCCCTGTGCTCCACTCCCTCAACCTTGCCAGCTTCATCTCCTCTAGACCTCCCCCCCGCCCCCTGCCATCTTAGCCTCTCTCTCTCACCAGCCTCTCTCTCTCACCAGACCTACATGCATGCCCTTATCCCTTGCCTCCTTTTCTGTCTACCCTTAGCAACTCAAAATTCCCAGATGTCCGCTGGCTCTTGCATCACTGAGACAGCCAGGCTTTCTGCTGTTGTCACTTGGCATTTGAAAACTGTGCGTGCGTGGGACACCGTCACCTCCCATTCAACACTAATTGCAGTATACTGACTGCTGGAGGATTCATCTGAGAATAAAGCAGTACAGTAGTACCATAAGGCTCAAGCTGTTTCTAAGTTAGTTATCAGATTAAAGATAGGTACAACTGATTAATGGGGAACACATACTATCAATCATTACAGCCACACATGTGTGTTTCATTCAGTTAATTTCCCAAACCATTTATTTAAAAATATTGTACATTTGTTTACTGTTGTAACAAGTTGCTTCTTTAAACACGTGCAGTTTGTCTCTTATCCAAAAATGTATTTTTTGCTTTTAGAACACATATATTCCACTTTTAGAGAACAGGTTCCACACACACACACACACACACACACACACACACACACACACACACACACACACACACACACACACACACACACACACACACACACACACACACACACACACACACACACACACACACACACACACACCAACTTCCTTTGCAGAATTGCCATGACAAGACAGAGCTGTTTATCATCTTTAATGCTCTTGGTGGAGTTTGTTTCATCACGATAAAGTGTGGGAAAAAAATGAGGAGGGAGCAGGAGAGGCAGATATTTCGCTCATGAGGAATGCTGTATAACTGTAACATGAGCTTTATTCAGATTTAGTCTCAGCTCCAAACAGGTAATAGTGAGAAGAGAGTGATATTGTATAAGTGAGAACCTTTTGGTACCCAGCAGCACCAAATGAATCAAGGAGAAAGGGAATCATATCATGTAAAAAGTTATTATGTAACACTTAGGTCACAAAGGGCATTACACTAAGGGAGAGAAAGTGTGACGAAGGGGTGAGTGAGAGCTCTGTACAGTATGTCCTCCACATGGTTCTGGATAGCTGCAGTGGATGACAAATACCATGCGCTGAATGTTTATTTTTTCTTCTTTGGGCCTAAATAATCTCACCCCATTTTGCTTGGAAAAAAGCACAAGGGCTAGGTGAAATGACTTGTGAAGATGGACTTCTTTTTTTTTTGCTGTAAAGAGTGAATCATGGTGAGCTGTTTTCAACTCAGCTAACTAATGCAAGGAGACGTGCCATTCCTAAGAAGATTTCCCTTCGGTGGTCCTCTCTGAACCTAAGAAAAGCCCAGGCAGTTATTTGTTCTCTGCAAGAATCACAGCCACTAGTTGTTGTTTGTTAATATTTTCTAAGCCGGAAACCCACTTTAACTTCATTTTCTCAAAAGCAAACAATATTGAAACACAGTCAGTAGCCCAAACATCCATCCTATTCATACAGCTCACAGATTATTCAGGTATAGATTCTTCCAAAACTCCCTATTTATTCTTGCCCGCATTAACAAGTTAGTGCATCTTACTTCATTTTGACACTTTAGCCAGCCACATTAAAAAGACAACATATTGTAGTTTACTGTTAATATTGTGATTCATCTACTTGTGTGTGTTTAGGATGGAAAAATTGGAAGTCTGTGTATAAACCCTCTTGTGTGGTTTACAGTCATGCCCTCTCCTTTTTTAAACTATGATTCACTCCAGTTTACTATTGACAGTTTTAATGCAAACACAACTAAATGGGTTTAATGCCTGACTAGTAGAAGATGTTTGTGAAGTCTTCATGTTGCCATTCTTAGTCTCTCAGACAAAATATGGACGAATACCTTTAAAGGACTGAATAATGACCGAATGATGAATATTCAGTTAATATTGGCCTTTTTTTAACCGCAGCCATTGACCTGTTGTTGTAGGAAAAGCAATGGTGTTGATAGTTTTAGCATATGATCAGGAAGAAGAATCATTTTGGTATTTTACCATCTCAATAAGCAGAAGATTTGTGTTGATCAATGAAATCAGGTGCTTGTTATTAGGCTAGCCCTGTGTCTGGACTGGAACTAATCAGTTAAGCTAGTCTTCCCACTTGAAGGCTTCTCTCTCTGCAAAACGTATGGTTTGAGAGTACTTCCAATGAAGTATAAATCCTACCTTTAAGCGGAGCAGCTGTCCTGTCAAGCTCTTGGATGTGGGCACTTTGGGCCCAAAAGAAAGATTTTCTTTGTCAGTTAACATTTGCACTTGACAAATGTGAAATGGAAAAAAGTCAGAACACAATTTAAACTTTTTTCCCTCATGCCAGAAAAACACATAGCGTGAGCTTCAGGGGCTAGCTAACTCGAGACTGTAAACAGACTCATGAGCCCAGAAACACAGAGGCTACCAACAACCCAGCATGTAGAACTCTCTGCTCCATCTTCTTCTTCTTCTTCTTCTTCTTCTTCTTCTTCTTCTTCTTCGAGTTAAATTGGTGGTTGGCATCCAGTTTGTAGGTGCGTTACCGCCAACCCACTGGTCTGGAGTGTGGAGCAGTGGATTGGCAGGAAATTATAATAAATTTATTATTCATGTCACTCTTGATTTATTTATTTAATTAATTAGACGATTATGTACTCTCCATAATGTCTTTCCAAACAGATTCCCCAATGTAAAATTGTGTTTTGGTTTTTGTATCAATTAGTCCTGAAATTAATTTCTTCTTTCTTTATAGTACCTGTAGCAGTCTATCAGTACATGTTTGACAGTTTCCTGTTTATATAGTATGTGCATGGTCCAGTAGGGTGCTTGCCTTTTCTATGGACATTCTACGGATGTCACACGGGTAATGACCATCTCTTCCCTTGGGCTCCCGTTCCGTATTCCACCAGCATCTACATGTTTTTGAATGCCGTTAAGATGTCCTTCTGTGTCATTTAACTCCCAGTAATTGTGTTAGATTGTGCGCATATAGTCCTTTATGATAGTTTAAGCCTCTGCTTCTGTCGTTTTAATGATTGTTTAGTCAATATGTTGCATTGCATCTACCAAAGAAACAAATTAGAAATAATTTCACTGAATTATCTCATCACTATTAGATCTGGATGTTGAAAATATGAGACTAATGTAATGGACACAGGACTAACATAGATGGCATCATTATTTTTATGTCAACATTGTTTAAATAGGCTACCTTGAGTTAGTAGAAATGTTCAGGCACACACAAAGCTCTCTCTGATCTACTTTATGCTCTTCGGTTAGTCCAGTCCCAGCTTCCACAGACCCCAGTTTTAAACCGAAACATTATAAATGACTTGCAGTGTTTTACAGCTGGCAGAAAGTAAACTATGCCAAAGCGGCTTCCATAGTGATGCATTTCCCAAAAAAGGCCTGTGTCCCTTTTTTACTGACCCAACTGCCAAAACAACCCTTATGCTACTGTTTGTCCCCACAGCTACGTTGAGTTCATGTATCTCAGTCTGGTGACTGTTTAGCTGAACTTAGGCTTACTGCTCCACGTTGGCCAGCACCTAAGTTTACGAACAGAAACTTTAGACTGAGTGAAAATTTAAAAGCAACTGTGCAACTGAACCTTATCAGAGCCCTGCAACTGGAATGCAAAACCAGCACATCCCAAGAGAGCATCCTGTTGTTATGTCGGAACAATGGACTCAATGGAAAAGTGACCTTTTAATGTCCGAGCAACAATGTAAATTTATTAAAAAGCTGTGATGCAAATTAACACAAAGCTTAACTAACATTTAGATTCAGTAAGTGCTATTCAGGAATCCGTTCAGATACATGAAGGATAAAGACATCTTTACACTGACATGTAAGTGAAGGTCACAAAGGGTTAAGTACAGCTTTAGCGATGACCAGTGTGTGACAGTCAGAAGACAAGCAGTCGGCCTCTCTGAAAGCCCTCAGTAAATCTGTCTGCATGCCATTTAGAGCATTGACCCTAAATGTCAGAGCAACATTTGACAAAACCATATAACTCAATTTCGCTCTCCTTCTCTATCTCTCCATCTCTGGATCCTTCCTCATTCCATCTGTGATGCTGGTCTTACTAAAGGGTTAAATCACTCAGACACAGCTTACGCTGTCTTTTCATTTTGAAGCCCCTCAGGCTTCCGTAAGAGTAAGTAGTAAAATGGGAATTGCATGGGGAAGGGCCTGCAAAGCTATTGACATTCACTTGTGTGTTTCTGAACCTCTTGAGAAAATTTGAAAGCATTCATTGTGCCCAAGACACACATTTCTGACTCCACTGACAACTTGGTTCGCATTCACTAAAAATGAAACCAAACAATGCATTGTGGAGATTTTTTTCCCGTTTGTTGTCCTCTGTATGACTCGTCTAAGAGACAAAGCAACAACTGATACTGTCGCCTGCTCATTACAGCAGATTGTGATTTTGAGGCTGAGAGTTTTGGAAAGAAGGGACAGATTTCAGAGTGATTCATCCAGTGCATCTGAAGCCAAGGTAAACTGTGTCATGTGTCGTGCGTGTGTACCGTATTGAGTGTGTGTTTCTGTGTACTCCTTTGTGTACGTGTGCGCAAAACCTCACTTCACATGTGTGTCGTAATGATGCCTTTCGCATGTGTGGGCGTCGGGTTGTATGGGTGTGTGAAATGCTGCAGAATGTGTAGAGTATGTGTGCTTATTCTATGCGTGCTTGTGTACTGTATTATATGGCAGTGTGTGGGCAGTTAGGATTACACAAAGAGTGCACCATACTGAGAACAACATATTGTTGGCAGCAAGGCACGCACGTATGGGTTTTCATCACGGATTCTTCTCCCTCTCTCACTCTATCTGTCTCTGTTTTTGAGGAAAAGGCCACACAATGAGCATTATCTTTCTTTCTCTTTTGATTCGGCTTCATTCTTTTTTCAACTTGTGTTTTTTCCCATCTGTTGCTGCTGCTGCTACCTAATTTCACCCTTGCATTCCACTCTGCAAGGATCATCAAATGCAGGCTATTTTTGCAGGATTGAATCATATCATGGTATTGACATAAATTGCACTTTTTTCCCAGTATAAGGCATTATAGTAAATTTTGAATTTAACTACCACTTTTAGCAACATGTGTTACAGTGGTGCAATTAATACTAAAACGTTTAACTTCCTTATGTCGATGGGGAATATTGTGTCTACTCCCATTTGCTCTTGTATCACCAATCATTTTGCTGATGGTCTTGCTGCCAGCCTTTTCCTCTACATTTATTTTTGTTTGTGTCCCTACTTCACCTCCAAAAGCACTCCTCTCTCAACTACACCATTTCTTTTGTCAACCTTCCCTCTCGCCCAGCAGTAATTCTCTTGACTTGACACGCTAGACTTCTATAGCTACTGTAAACACGTACACAAACACACACACACACACACACACACACGTGTGCAATATGAGGTTAACGATGTACAAGGGATGAGAGTAAGACAGATGGAACAGACTGCCAGGGGTTGAGGAGATGGATTGAGTGGGCAGGGGATAGAGGATTGTAACAACAGGATGTAAACTGAAGACATAATTTATGAGGAGCTGCAATCCATGTGGAAACATGAGGTAAAGAATAGGAAAGAGTTGGGAAAGAAACAAAAGATGGAAAGAACAAAATCAGGGGGGAAACATGGGAGATGTAAGGGTGTTAGAGCAGATGGAGGTCAGAAAGGGGGGATTCTAAAGGATGTTGAAAAAGGAGAATAAGACAGATGGAGGAATGAGATGTGTATGTTGCCTCTGAGTATGAAGTGACCCTGAATCCGATCGATTTTTACAGCTCCGCTATCGTAAATCACCAGCGTAAGACTGTACAGTATGTGTGTGTGTATTTGTGTAACATGTTTGGTGCATGTGAGTGTGTGTGACTTAAATCACATGTACAGTGTTACCCAGCGTTGAAGTCCTCAGTGTAAGTTGCTGTCTAATAACTTTGTGTAACACACACACACACACACAAACAAACACACGCACACGTGGACGCACGTGCGCATACACACACACACACACACACA
>NC_045755.1:7934958-7946608 GCF_008692095.1 Etheostoma spectabile | reverse complement strand
CACACACACACACACACACACACATGCCTTGTAGAAGGCCCTGTCTGAGCCCTGTGTCCCCTGTGTCTGACTAATGCACTCTCGACAGGTCTCCCAATGGGAGATCACTCACACAGCACACACTCTGCTCTGTGGTTTATGCACGCTGCCACATACCGAGAGTACAACATGAGAGCTGCTAACCATGCCTCCAGAGTTAACAAGGCGATAGGAAAGGACATTTTCTATATAGTGATACGTTACCTCATCAGCGAGTGTGTGAATCAGAGGGAGACTGTGCCATACTTTCACAGCACATAAAAATAATACGGTGTCCTATACAACAGACCAATAGATAATGAAGTTGCTGTTTTTCTCCAAATTATGGTGCAAAAAGCAATTTCTCTGCTGCTACTGGAGTTCATCGCAGTTCAATGGATGTTTTGCAAGCGGGAGTTTTATTTTTGTGAAAATGATTTAGTTTACAATCGTTCACAGGCTCTTGAGAAAAAAGCCATGCTTTTTGTAAATACTCCAATCCACGACAAGACAAACTCTGGTAACCTCATCATGCTGTTCATTTCATAAGCTCATCTGAGAATGAGTCCTTTCACAAAGTAATGAATACTTATCTCGCCTACGAACAATCCCAGTCAAATTCTCTTTGTGTCTGGGTAATTAACAGTTTTTTTACCAAGCAATTTGAATAAATGTCTTTTACTCAAAAGCTAATATGTGCTTCTCTGAATTTTTGTCAGATTGTTGATCTGCCCCATGTTGTAGGGGCAGGGAGGCAAAAATATTTATCACACCCTGTATGAAAGTGTTGGGACACAATACACATTTTTCTGTATTTAAATTAGATAAGATAGGAAAAATAGAATAGAAACAGGTAAAACATGGTTGTGTTGCTACATTAAAGGCTATGTTTTCTTTAAAATCAAAATGTTTGACCCACTTTACAAAGATTTCATGGCAATGCTGTACGGTGCCTAAGAAGCTAATGACGTGTTCAAAGTGGAAATTCGGAATCTTCTGGGGTGCATAAATGGTGTCAACAAATTTCATGGCAAAGGCTTGATCAGGTTTTGTTGTTGCCAGAAAAAAATATTTTTAAGGGGAGTACCCTTCACCCCCAAAAAACGGAGGACCATCAGGTCAAATGTCTGTTTATCATGACATTACCTGCTAAACATCGGCATGTTAACATTGTCATTGTGGAGCATGTTAGCATGCTGATGTTGGCACTAAGCTAAAGTACAGTTTACAGAGAAGCGAACATGGCTCACAGTCTTGTTAAGAAATAAGAGATATTGTACACTATCCATCAGATGCACGGTTACAGGTGCAGTAAATACCAGTGCCAGTTGCCATCACTTCTAGTTGTAGCAACCTGGGAGATTTTACATGGTAAACCATGTAGATAATTTAGGGATCTGGCATATCAACAACTGCGATGAGCAACCTTAATGGCAGAAAGGTTAAGAGGAGGCAGGAAGGTCTACCGTATCCACAATACCATAGTAACACATGTTCCAAGAGCAATGTCTGACCTGTGTAAGGACTTTGTTGTGAGCAGGGATGTAGAGTCAGATATAGAAAAGGACGGGCATAGAATGCATCAATATTTAGTTTAAAAAAGGAAAGAACTGTGGTTTATGTGAGAATTTTTGTATTATTATCACGGATATCCCTTAAAGTATAACAAGTCTTTCTTCACTGAGCTGAAATGATGTCTATGGGAAGCAGCCATTATCTTTTTCTTTGAGGTACATGAACTCGCATGCAAACGTAGAGACCTTCTTCCGTGTCACCCTCTCTCAAAAATATAGTAGTTCTCTTTCTCACTTCTCCCTCTTTAAATCTCCCTCTCTCTCTCTTTGCTAACAAGGAGAGAGCAAGCGGAGACAGCCCTGTTACGGTTCACCAGCTATGAGGCTAGTGAAATGTGAGCGGATGGGTGTGTGTGTATGTAGTATACTGTAAGTGGGGGTATGTGTGTGACCATACAGTAACATAAAACGAGAAAGGGGAGTTGGAATGGATAGTGTGTGTTTGTAAGAGAGAGAGAGAGACAGAGAGAGAGAGAGAGAGAGAGAGAGAGAGAGAGGGGAGAGAGAGAGGAGAGGAGAGGGAGAGAGAGAAGAGAGAGAGAGAGAGGACAGAGAGAGACAGAGAGAGAAAGAGAGACAGAGAGAGAGAGAGAGACAGAGAGAGAGAGAGGAGAGAAAGAGAGAAAGAGAGAGCGCAGCCTGTCTTAGTCCAGTTTCCCTCATTGCTTTATACACCAATTGATTTTAGTTTGAGTGACAGGCGAGAGGAAACAGCACCTCAGCCTACTGCTGTCGCTTAGTGAATAAATGCCTCCCTCCCCTCTCTCTCTCTCTCTCTCTCTTTCTCTCTCTCTCACACACGCACACACACAGGCACACACACACACACACGCGCGCACACCACACACACACACACACACACACACACACACACACCACACACACACACCAACACACCACACACACACACACACAATCAAACAATAAAAACACACAGACACACAACTGAGTCCCGAGTATACTTTAGTTCGTATCCCTTTGTGAACTCTTCTTCCAGACAGACACCCTTCTGAGTATAGGAGCAGTTTATTAAAAGCTGCGTCCGAATGAGTAATGATGAACTTATGGGAATGAATGGACAGCTATGCAACCCGCCTGTAAACACTCAATCAGAGAAAACATATCATAATTGGCGGGTGTCTGTGTGCTTTGTTGGCCAGCAGAGCAAGAGGGGGCGGAGAGAGAAAGCCGCTTACATTTGGACTGCTGTGTTGCCATGGCGACTGTCTTTGCATTGAATCGATAGAAATAGAGATGCTTGGATTCGGCACACCTCCCTGCTTTTCTTTCTTCCAGTCCTACTTTATTTATTTCTTCCTGCAGGCTGTATTGCTTTCTGTGCACACACACACACACACACACACACACACACACACACACACACACACACACAGTCAAGCACATGCAAAAAATCACCATAAACCCCACAAGACACATTACACACATTTTGGGTTCAATTACCAGAGCTCTTGTCCTTCTTCCTCACCATCAATTCCTTCTGTGGAATAGAAGAAAAGATGCATAGAATCATCTTCACATTCCCTTATGCTGAAGGCATGACATTTCAAGCATAGTAAAATGCAGCTGATACATACAGAATAATGATGAAGGAATGCTAAGGTGGCAACGACTTGTGACTTCTCCTCTGTTCCCTTTGATGATTGGCAGGTGGAGTCTCAAAGCCTTGCATCAGAATCAACAACGACCTCAGGTTCCTTTTCATTCCCTGTACTACAAACACCTCTTTTTTCAGCCCTTTCTGATGAGTAGATAATGATAAAAGTGTAAGGTCTTGTATGATGTGCCATTCCAATTATCCTTTGATCAAATATGCCTTTGATGCAAAATAAGAAGGATAGCAAAGATTAGCAGGTTCATATCATAGAATTAGAATGGACAGAAAGGATCCAGCGTGCAGGATCATAATGATTATTCTGTAGCAGATGCTTGATCACTGGGAATGAGTGTGTTTCATGTGTGGAAAGCACTATGAGGCATGCTGTTTCAAAGCGCTTCATGATTAAAACAACTACGACAGAAATGCTCGGCTAAATGAAGCCTTTGCCATGGTAACAGATCAATTTTAGTCTCATGCACTGTACCTATGCCTATTTCCATGACAACGCTCTACAGTCACCAATTTCAGCTAATGCTGGCCCCACACTAGAGGATAATTGGACAGAATTTGGGTCCGATTCGCCCCTTCTGACAATCGCAGGGGTGTTCCCCATTCAAAGCTGTTCTGAACATATTTTCTGCCCAAATGATCCCGTAGGATGAGGGCTTGACAGACAGAATGTTAACGTTCCCAAATGTATCAGAGCCCCTCCCCCCAGTAGCGTAAAAGGAACAGCAACAAATAATGACCAGAAACCTGCAACAGCCAATGAGAGCGTGCTGACCGGAAAGTGTCACCAACCAGATGTTGCATACTTACTGTATGTAGAGCAGAAACATGGCTGCCAACACCACAAATAGAACTTTTGTCTCCCGAGCTTAGCAGCTTTTTCATGTTTTTCAGTGTAAAATGTAGCACACACAAGAGCAACTATCTGACGAGTACAGTCCGCCTCCATGTTTGTTTTCTTCTGAAGTCGTGTTTGATTACATTAGTTTCTGTGAGATCCCAACTCCCATGAATTGGAGCTATGAATCGTTTAGGACAGAGATCTGGTTGGTCCACAGAGTTACTGCAGCGGGACCTCCAAACTATGGTACAATGTATGATAATTTGCATGATGTTTTGTCAAAAATGTCAATGTCAACATGAATTCAATGTATTATTAGCAATTGTAAATTGGCCTAATTTGTGAAAATATAGACTCACTTTCCTATAGGCAATGTAGTCTCTAGTTAATTCTAGGGAATTACTGTGCCAAACGTATGTTTAAAATTGAAACACATTTTATAAAATCATGCCAACAATTCATATTTTATAAGCTTTGGTGATACAGGTGAAAAGGTGTATAAGAAGGCTTTAGGCCACCCACGCACTATTGTAGGCCCAATTTAATATGCAACTTAATTTCCCTATCTCTCAGTTAAGGGGTCCTTGGCATAAAAACCCTTGAAGACCCCTGGTTTAAGAGAAGGCCAGGTTTGGTCCTGCGTCTTGATTGAATCGTCTGGCGTGTGCATTCTAACAAAAGAAATATATTTTTTTAAATCGGTTAAATGTGTCTTCTGTGGTCTCCCACTTTTTTTTGTAAATGAGTTAAGATTTAAAAAATCCTACAGCGCATCAGGCTAAAGTGACCATTTTGTCGTCTAAATTCCTTTTTTCAACTTTATTTTTAGCTCTGGGGACTGAAATACATCTGTTTATATTTTTTTCACCAATGCAAATGGGGTGGGTAATGATAAAACAGTAGGCTGTTTTGCTCTAATGACAGACATATGTATCCACATGAACATTGACACATACACAGAAGGTCCTGGCATATGTGTTGACCAAATAGCAAGCCCAACACACACACACACACACACACACACACACACATCAATTACCACAGACAGTACCTTTACTGCTATTACATACAAAGGGTTCAATTCAGTCCAAGCTCACCAGGCCGTATTTGTGACACTGGAGATGGGGAAGACAGATCACAAGCCTGACAGGCTGAGTGCACTGTGAATGTATGTAAACACAGGGGACATGAAATGTGACCACTGTGGTAGTGACAATAAAACCACTCATTCACCTCCACAAAACACAGCTACAGACTGGCATATGTGTGAGTGAAAAAAATAAATGTATTTCTATGACTTCTTTTCTCAAATCTGTGTTCCTCCCCCTCTTGTTCTCTCTGCCCTCATTTTGAAAACGGGCATCGCTTGTGGGAGACAGCTTGACTCAGAGAGCAAGAAAAAAGAGAAAAAAAGAGAAGGAGAGAAAAGAGGAAGAGAACGTGAGAGGTACCTTCCATGCACCAGACGGTGCAATCGTGAGCAGGAATACGGCAAGCGCTCAGCCAATGGCAGCTCACGCATGGAGGGTTTCCACGGCTACCCCCAACCTTCCTCACCATAAGTCCCTCTCTCTCCCCCTCTCACTCTCCCTCTTCCCTTTAATCCTCCTCTCCTCTGCCTTGAAATAAATGTCAAACGGCTAATAAACACAGAAGCGCATGTGGCTATACCAAACGACCGCCATAGTTGGTCAATTTGTCAGGATTCACCCACACAACTACAGACGTAAGGCAAACACACATGTACAAAGACAAAGACATGGTCCACACTCCGTGTTGTTTTGCACACAGTGTGGTATAATGTCCTCCTAGCTTCAACATCCTTACAACCATTGCACATTTAACATTGTATTAGTGGTTTTGTATCATCGTTCGATATGGTTTTCAAAAAGTCAAATGCATTATCTGGATTTGCATGTGTTACAGACTTGACCATTTAGGCTATGTTCTTTAATATCATTTGGTGTTATTCATGCAAGAATCAAAAAAAAAATACCGGAAATACAGGCCGTTAATTTATGAAGTAGAGTAAAAAACGGCTAAAAACTTTCTTTAAATGTCGTTCTTCTCAGATACGCTTTGTCATGGCACACTGGTCCAATGCACTGTTGGACAGTTGCCAGCCCCTCACTCTCCAGCTGCATCCATTCTCTATGCCAAGCAACCTGAACCAAAGAGATTTAATGCTCAATGTGTTTTTACAAAATTACATGTAGGCTACAGGCTTTGGTCCAGTGTACAATATGACCAGTGCTGTTTTCCTGCTGCAGCGCATTTGAGACTGCGCTGCCTCTTAACCATGAAGGTCTGATACCAGGGAATCATTGAAAAGTTATGTGATCATATTCAAAACTTAATAGCCTGAGGCAGCAATTTGTGCAGGTGAGCGTGTGTTCATTCATACAAAAAGAGTGTCAATAAGAATCATTACTCTCTCCTATTCCCACTAAAAAAGCACAGGAATGAATTATGCAAGTTGTGAGATGTACAGTATGTACCTGCATGACATACATATTTATGCTTATATGTGCATGCATGTAAGCATAAAGTACAAAAGTGGATTCACGCTGTTAGATATTGTACTTGTATGTGTTTGCATGCATGTAGGCAGAAACCTGTTTTTCTTTTTTTCGTAGCAAATGAAATTCTATATTTTTGCCCACATTTGGATGTTTAATGTGAGAGCAGGCAGGCGGTCGGCTCGGCTGCTGTGAGAAGTGGCACACTCGGATCATTAATCAGACTCGACGGCTCAGCGGGTAGAAGGCAAGCCACGGGAGAGCCCTAATGCATGCAAATGTATACTCATTTTGGGGCAGGTTGAGCCAAGGACAGAAGCTAGCCAGCAACAGAGAGAGAGAGAGAGAGAGAGAGAGAGAGAGAGAGAAAGAGAGAGCTCCCAGCTCGAGCAAGGGCTTATTCATTCTGCTGTGGTCCAACACAGCTGAAGCATGAATGTGTTTTGAAAAAGGTGAAACAGGAGAATCATGCAAAAGCTAGCAGAGGAAAATCTAGAATGAGATCCTTGACTGCTTTAAAGGCTTACAGTAGATATGACATGTAATGTTGCATTTGACTGATCAGATCTCATATCAGCAACCATATTAACTCCCTCCAATGTCTTACCCCATGATGTGAAGATTGTCAAACAGCCTCTTCAGCAAGACATCACTTAACATGGCAAATGTGGGAGTGAGTACTCATTTGCTGCCAACTGAGGGCCCAGCTTAGCATTCCACCCCTTACTATTCAGCTCAGTGCTTGAGTCTCATTATGGCCGGGATCGTACCTTGGTGGAGATAACCTTACATGACTTTTTAAGATGAACCCTTTACAAAGGTGCTTGGCGATATGAGTGGGGTGAAGATTTCAATGCTGGTGGCGTCTCCACAGATCCTCCTCACAGTTTTACTCCTCGCCGGGTTTTGTCGTCATGTAGGCCTATAC
Organism: Etheostoma spectabile; assembly: GCF_008692095.1. Taxonomy (NCBI): domain Eukaryota; kingdom Metazoa; phylum Chordata; class Actinopteri; order Perciformes; family Percidae; genus Etheostoma; species Etheostoma spectabile. The sequence continues at coordinate 7,939,101 of NC_045755.1, read as the reverse complement.
AACAGTCAGTGTATTTTGCAGTCATGTAGAAAAGCTTGTAAAAAAGAAAAAGAAAACACCTGTGTGATTATGAATCAACCAAAATCTGGTGTTTGGGCAGTATAGGGGAAAACACTTGCACACCACAACTGTCCATTTGCTAAGTGTAGCTCCCCTTGGTTATTGTTGCCACTGTGTGCCTGTTTAGCTACGTGTGCAGCACATGTGTAGTTTAACTGTTGCTTGCCGATTTTGCCAGCAGTAGTTGCCTAGCACAGGCTTTTGGTAAAAGTCTTCCAGTGATTGAAAACTTTGTATCCAGCTGACTTTATAAATGTGTTTAGCACACTAAAAAGAATGGACACAACCAGGGACTTGTACAGACATTTTGGGTGGCAGGGGCTGAAGTGAAAAAAGTAAAAAATTGAATACACAAATACACAATAATACACATACACTGACTTCCTTACAAATTGATTTTAATTCCCTGACACTCACGCAATTGTACAAAGTAATGAGTTCACACAGAGACCATGGTCTTCTATGGTATTTACCAGGTTTATCACAATAGCAGGCAACAGCAAAGGAAACTCTGCCACAACGTTCATGTTTTCTATGCTACTGTTTCAAGTATATATTTCAAATAACTAGTGGTTAGTATTTTAGGTTTTGGTCTTTTTTACTTCCATGTCTTCTTTTACTTACAAAATACACATTTAGATGTTTGTTTCAGACTTACTACCCCTCCGTCTGTTTGATTCTGTACGATGCCTTTGCTTAACTTTAGCTAAGGTATTACATCAGCTATTAGCTCATGCATGTTAACATGACAAGTTAACTAGTTTTTTTTTGTTTTTTTTTACTTTTGGCTAATTAGTTGTAACTTGAGGCAATGGTTGCTTAGACTTCATCACCACTTACCGCCACACAAGCCAAGAGAAGCACAACTGTCTGGGATATGAGCTGGAAGCTGTTGCTGCTGTCTGTCTGCCTGTGTGTTTGTGTATGTGTGTGTGTGTGTGTGTGTGTGTGTGTGTGTGTGTGTGTGTGAGAGAGAGAGAGAGAGAGAGAGAGAGAGAGGGGCGGCTCAACAAAGCCTCATCTCTGGTGGACAATAAAGATTTATTCTATTTTGTTTATTCTATTCTATTCTATTCTATTCTAATATATGTCCTATTATATACCCTATTCATTTATTTAAAACCCAAAGCACCCAAAATAAGGGCACTTTGTCTAAGAGAAGAAAAAGGGCAGGTGCCCAAGCCCCATTAGATGTCCAGATTGGTGGTGTTTGATGTTCCAACTGGTGTGCACGCGCCTGGACCCAACCCTATAGGCATACTAAGTATCACTCTTTCTAGAGCCCCATGCACACACACACCACTTCCACAAGTCAATACATTCCAAAATTTAAAAAAAGGCCAGCTGTGCTGAGATACATTTGCTATGCTACGATTGAAAAATTGGGCTGTAGGAGGCAGTGGTTTGGTGAACAGTCCATTGGCAGTGTTCATGAATGGAAAGCCAGTGAGGGATCATATATTCTTTTCACTGCAATAGCAACTTTTATTGGTTGATCTGGAAACTGATAAAATGGAACATGGAAAAATCTCACTGTGTTCATGTTCAAAAACAATATTGGGTTATGGAATAGTTCAAATGTATTTTAAAATGATGTACAAAGATTAATCTCAGCAGTACAATTTGTTCCTCCTTGGCTTCCTTACTTCTGTATTTTTTTATTACATAATATATGACCCAGTGTCCCAGTGAAGTGTCCCAGGAAAACATCTGTCCACCGAACTCATGGCTCATGAATCAAGGTTTCAATTTTTCTTTTCCCTGAATAGATAGCAAGGGTGGAGGGAGGGAGGGATGGAAAGATGGAGGGAACGAGCAATTGTTCTGCTCTTGCAAACAGGCCATTCAGGGAAACTCCCTGGGGAACAGAGCTTTTTCAAGGTTGCGTCCTACTCCGCTAGCTACCTCTGTGTTTGTGTGCGTGTGTGTGTGAATGCATGCCTGAGTGCATGTAGTCCTCTGGGTCTCAATAACGTTCAGTCAGGCTGATATATCTCCCCACACAGAAAAAAAGTGCAAGCCAGGGATGCGTGTTTTTGTGTGTGAGTGTGTGCTGACTCGGCCAGGTGCCAGAGGTTCCCACAAGTCTCCCAGGTCAGATGGAGGGTCAACAGCTGTTGGCTAAGACTGTTCTCTATTTTGCCTGGCACGAGAGTGAGGCCTGGACATGTGAGAAGAATGGAATGCATGACAGTGTCAAATGAATGACTCTTGGGAAGGAAAATGCCACTCTGTGAATGCATGCCTACTTTGTGATTTTATATAATACAAACACTTGGCATCTAAAGGTTGCAGGCATTCAGGCTGTATAATGACTTATGCGATAAGGCTGTGTTTGTCTGCATAATTCATCCAAGCTCGACAAAGTTTAATAAGGTTTACTTTCAATTTGAATCGTAGCATTCCAAACTCTGTATTCATTGATTTAACAGTCATTGCAGACAAAAGATACCATGTATGTCAATGCAGCTGTGCAGCCATAAAACTATAGGCCACAGTAAAGCCTAGAGGCGACACTACAGCAGCTTTATGTTAATGCCGTGGACTCCACTTCTGTCTACAAACTGTTCTCTCCTTCACAGAATTTTAACAAATTCCACTCCCCACTCATTGTTTGCATTTTTTTTTTGTTATTCAAGCACGAAGTATATGCAAATTGGCCTGAAGGATTTCAGAGGTTGGCAAATTGCATCTCCAATCAATGCCAGGACTCTGCAAAAATCCATGTAAGCCTTGTGTGCAAAATCATGTTTTTATAGATTGGAGCAAAAGTGCTTACAAACGAACCAGACAAAGCAAAGTAAGAGTCATTATTTCTTTGCATTGTAAATATTTCATCCGAGCAGAGATGGCACTGCCATACAAATGAAGGCACGGCGACAGCAGGGGAAAATTAATTAGCAGAAGAAAGTGAGGGGGAAACAAATAGTGTGGCTTTATTTTTCTGTTGTTTTTAAATTAGACTCCAAAGACATCTCCCCTGTTGTTATAATGAAAAGTTGAAAGTTGTGGGGATTATTTTATTAATTCCCTGACATCATTCTTCTCTTTGTGTTCTTGACACCATCTTAAGGAACCTTATGTAGCCTCAGTGGGCGTACAAGCATGCACACAAACCCAAACAAGAACACTGGCACGCACATGAGCGAAACAAATGCAGACACAGACATCTGGAGAGGCCCAGGCCTGTCCAATGTGAGGCAGAGGATAGAGAAAGGATTATGTAATACTTTGCCCCTGGATGAAAGGTAGAAACTAAACTAAGGCAGTGACCCTGAGCCAATGGCTCACTTTCTGAGAAAGGCACTAATCTTGCTATATAGAAAAAAGTGCTGTTGAAAATACTTTACTACCTTTTCCACCTAAATTATTTTTTGTTTTTGTTTTCTCCATTGACATAATTACTGGATGAAATCTTTGGAAAGCTGCTTATGCCAAAGGTCGGTTCCTTCAAGTGTGACTTTGCCTTAGAAAGGTATTTGCATTTTGCTTCCACATACAGTAACTTTATAACAAGAAGGAAATTACAATACTTTTTACCAATAACTCAATGTGGATTATGCAAAATACTGTGATGATTAAAGGGGTATTCTAAAGCCTTTTATCTAGTGTTTTTTAGTTAGACTCTGTCATATTTTATTAAAAATGGATAAACAGCACTGTTTGGAGTTTGGATCTTGTTTGGAATTACAGAAATATCCCTTATCAATACATAACATGGTTTGAACATAAATTAGATGCAATTGCTGTATCGTGCTTTCAATTTATGCAGTTTCTGAAGTGTTCCCTTCCTGCATTTTTATTGTTATCAAGGTATTGTGCTTATTTATTCCTTGTCTGTTTCTGAGGCTTGCTTTCCCTAAAGAGCTCATTAGCAATGAGGGCATTGGCTGTCCTTTATAATAGCACAGTCATTTGTGAAATGACATATAATGTAAATCAAGGAGAAATCTTTCCCATTTAATCATTTTGTCAGACATTTGGGCACTGGAAATAAGGTTGGAGGGGTTTTAGCAATCTCTTGGTATATGTATATATATCCACACACACACACACGCACACACACACACACACACACACACA